>NC_058135.1:10393860-10430767 GCF_016433145.1 Gracilinanus agilis | reverse complement strand
AGGAGGGACTGCAGGAGAGGAAACATATAGGAAAAACAACTGCATGAACGCATGGGTCGGGGTGGACATGATTGAGGGTGTAGACTCGAAACTACCACACCAATGCAACTACCAACAATTTGGAAATTGGTCTTGATCAAGGACACATGACAAAACTAGTGGAAATGCGCATGGGTAGGGGGGGTGCGGGGGGGGGTTGAAGGGGAAAGGAGGAGCATGAATCATGTAACCATGTTAAAAATGAATATTAATAAATGTAAAAAAAAATTCCACATTATCTATCATTATGGAAGCCACAGTGACAGATACATATATAGATCAATTTTGAATTGTATTTCTACAAAGCAAAATAAAAAGCAAAAATTTTATCTGTTGCCTTTCTCTTTCCTTTTGGAAGTGCATAAAGAAAATCAACTAAAAACTTCATAATGGATTTGGAAATGATTGTAAGAATTTATTGCTTATCAGACATTTGTCTCAATTTCAATTGCCTTTCACATACTGACATTCATGATCAACTTTGCTTTGGGTTATGGGGCAAAGATTTAGCCAGTGACTTGGTTCAATTTAGTCAATCCTTCTATGAACCTGAAAGATCACTAGTACTCTGAGAAGCAGAGGTCTTCTATGATCTTGGTAACAAAGCCAAATGCTAGTTAGTACCTGCTCTATCTGCTTGCTATTCCCTAGTTTGGAGACGCTTAAAATATGTAGTATTTCACTTATGGGACCTCATTTAGTCTAGTCCACGAATGTACCAGAACTATTTTGTATCAACTTGAGAAAGCTGATTGTTAAATTGATGGTGAGAGCACTTACACTTCAGAAACTGGCAAACGCTATGAATCAGGACTTGCTTTATTATTTTGTTGATTGTCTAGACTTAATGAAATCATCAGGAAAATGATAATAATGCAGATTAACCTAAAAAAAAGCATGTTGAGTTTTTTTGAGGGCCAGTTGTTAAAGATTTACCAGTCAACCCTTGACCTAACCACTCACTTTACAAAGAAGGGTGAGTATGTTTTTGAATGGCCAGAGCAAGGATTTTAGACTCAGAGGATCTGTGTTCAGATGCAGGTTTTGTTACTTACTACACAAGTGACCTTGTCTAAGTCACCAACCTTCTCTGGGTGACCATTTTCTTTTTGGTAAAATATAGAGATTGAACTAGAAATAACTGCTAAAGTTTTTTGCAGCTTTAAATCCTTGGCAACTGAGGCATAGAGATGAAATGGTTTCCCTAATCACTGATAATGTGCAGCAAGTCTGAGATTCAAACCCATGTGCATTTAATTCCAAATCTAGGCCTTTCCTCACCATATTATAATGCTAATATGCATTGATCTTGCCTGTGAGGTGCTCAAATGGTTCCTTGGGGGGTTTTAATTGCTTCTCTATCTACAAGGATATCATTAGGAAATGGGAATAGAAACTACTCATCCCCTTTTATGAAATTTTTATTTATATACCTCAAATTCTAAAACATGCAGCCAATATTAAAATAGGAATGCTCCAGAGAGAAACAAAAACTGGTATGATTTCCATACAGAGCTTCCAGTATCCATTTAGTGATAGAAATAGAAATATCTTTGTTCCTAAATTTTTGCGTAGGACAATTCCAAACATATTCTAGGAACCAGTAGTTTAAACATTTTGAAAGACAGTTTTAAGGCATGGTCATAGGATCATAGATTTAGAGCTGGAGGAAACATTGGAGGTCAATTAGGCCAGTCTCCTAATTTCACATATTAAGAAACTGAAGCCCATAAAGGTTACATATATACCCTAACATCACCCAGGTAATAAATGCTAGAGCTGGCAATGTGGTAGAGCAGATTCCAGATAAGAAGGTTTGAATAGTTGGCTTCACTATATAAAATACATTATAGGTTTACAAGAAACAATATGTTATAGTTGACAGAGAACTGTCCTTTCAGTCAGGATGCCCTGAGTTCAAGTCCTGTCTTTGACATACTTGTATGACTCTAGGCAAGTTACTTGACCTCTCAATGCTCTAAGCCAGTGAGGGGCAAACTTTTTAAAGAGGGGGCCAAAGGAAATGCTCATCTGTCAGTCTGTTTCTAAGACAACTCTTTCGACCTTTCATTGTATTGTATTCTACTCATTGTATTCGTCAGATGAGGAATAATGTAATGTTGCTGGATAGAACATTTTAGGGGGCTGCACCTAGCCGGCAGGCCGTAGTTTGCCTGTTACTGCTCTAAGCGATTCTCTAACACGAGAAGTTGCCAATCTCTATTGGTAAAGGAAGTTTCTTCAACTAAAAGTCCTGGAGTTCCCTTTAACAATAAAACCAAAGGCTTCAACCTTGTCCCTTAGGGTCACAGATTTAAAATCAGAAGGAAATTCAGAGACCATGTATTTTATAAATGAGGGAACTCATTTCATATATTATAAATTATAAATGAAGGAGTTTAGGGGACTTAGGCAGGATTAGAACTGTGAAGGGTTAAATTTTGGGGTAGGAGTTTGAACAAAAGCCAGTGTGCAATTTGTTAAATGCAAAACACTTAGTTTATTATTAGCAAATATGGATAGAAATAGAAAGGAGGAAAGTAAAAGTAATTTAATAATAGATTATAACTATACCCCAGATCCCAATCCTAACTTAATTTTTCTAGAAAACCCTACATCTATCTGCCTCAAAGGGCAGTATTTTCTGCTAGGCCGAAGCCCTTGCCTATTCTCCTATTCTTTCTATCTGATAATATAACCACTATCTATCTACCTTACCTACCCAAGTTATTGATAACCAATAAAGCTAGTAAGACCTTAATTCAGTTCTCTCTCCCCAACCAGAGAGAGAGTATTAGCAGCACAACCTCTCCCCAGCAGACCCAGAGACAAAGAAGTCCTTTCCAACAGCTGCAACTGACTAACTCCACTCAGCCACGCCTTTCTGTTACCAACTGACAACCTGCATAGCAAGGGGTCTCTTACTGAAAAATATTATTGCTCTTCTTCTTAAATAGAAAAAAGGAGAAATTAATAAAAACTCTCTTACCAGAACCCAGGGCTCTGATTCCACCACTACTTCTCTTTCCATTTTATCACACTGCCTTCTAAGGTCTAAGACTTTGGGGCAAGTCACCAATTCACCAAGAATTTCTCTTCTCTTGTTCTCCAGCTATGGTGGTTACTTACATATCAGTAAGTACAGATGCTTGCTTGAGCCCAAGGCTGGATTTCATGTCCTTGGCTTTCTCTTTTGCTTTGTGATTCTTTCCCATGACCATGGGAAAAATAATTCTGAAATCGGTGTTTCTTGCCTTAGTGGCTGTGTCATGAACTCAAGAGTCTGGGTGCTTCCTGGCAAGCAGGAGGCACTTCTTGCTTTGAGGATGGTGTTGCCACCCAATGAATCTTTCTAAAACTGAAAAAGGAAGACTTGGCTGAGGTGAAAGTTAAATCTGTTCTGCCACCCCCAAGTTTCCCAGGAAACTCAGTCAGCATATATTAAAAGTGGAGGGCGATATGGATTTCTGTATGAGCTTCTATGAATCTTTTGATTCATAGGGAGCATTACACACTTTCTTCAAATGTTTTTGAAATTTCTGTGAATACTGAGTTCTTGAGTCATAGTCTTTATTAGCTTTTTGAAGAGTATAGTAGGAGTAATGGATTACTTGGGTTATTGTTTCATACTTTTAATATGTTAATTTATGTGTTTTATTATATTTAGGTATATTTATTTGTTGTTTGTATTTTAAGAATTTCTGTGTGGTGTAGCAAATAAATTGCTATTCTGGTACCTAATGCTCTTTACTTTGTATATTGAATAACTTACTAGAAGAGACATCTGTTAATCCACTTTGAACTGACTACTGTAAAAATAAAATGGTGAGAACTATAAAGATAAATAGGAAAACTATGCAAATAAAGGTTCAAAACTGTTCAGATACCTTTGATAGATGTAATCAAAAGTATCTTCACTGATAAAGTAAAGTGAAGCTCATAAATGAACTTCTCTTCAGGGCCAGGCGCAAGGACACTAAAGAGACTCGTTATAGAAAAATAAACTATTTATTGAAATATATAAGGATAAAAAGGATTTCTAATTCTAAGGGATTTTAACTCCATCCAAATAAAACTCCCTGGTTCTGTAAGGAACATCTTCTCCTGTGTTTCACAGGCTGCACTAATCCTTCCTGATCTGACTAACTTAAATTTTTACTATTCTAAATAAAACTAATAATATTATCCTTATAATTCTTAACTTCGCCTTCAAGTTATAAAAATAAAAAGGCTAGCTGGTTGAGTCTCAACAAGAATTAAGTTAGGACTCTGAGCTTTAACAGACTCAGGTCCAAACTAAAGACCAGGTTTTCTTTGGTCTTCTCAGAGTGAAATCAATCTATAAAAACCACAATAGATAGTCAATAAGTTGGAAAAAGAAAACACTAAGCTCCTTTAGGTCTTTTCCCTTAGACAGTGAGAGAGAGGCAAAGATGTTACTTCCTCCAATCCTGAGAGAGAGTCCTTATGCGTGACTCTAGCAACTGCCAGACACCAACTGCCACTGCCACACCCAGAGAAAGCAACTGTCAGGAAAAAAAAAAACCTGTTACAATTGTCAACATTTGAAATTGACACTCTCTCAGCTCTGCTTCAAACTCCAATTCTTTCTCAAGCCAGCTTCTCTACTTATCTCTAAACTAATATAACAAGACCTAATTTCTAATCTCATCCATATTCCATAGATATGAGGTATCCCTAAGATCTATTTGAGAGATTTTTTCCTACCACTTTAGAGTGAGAGCATAATGAACGAGAGAGTGTGAGAGGGGAAAAAGGATGAATATCCAATCTTAGATTTTATGTTCTCCCTAGGACTGAACCTGACCCATCTGATTATTTATGCAACTCTTATTCCAAAAAACATTGTATGGGACTTTTCCCACATTGGTAGAGATCAATGTCATGAATTGTATGAGAGACAGTGGAGATGGTGGAGCAGATTTCCAACTTTTTTCAGTCCTCTATGGGGCTCTTCAAGCTTCAAGTTTTTAGGACTTTTCAAGTGTCTTCAATAGCTTTGGGCATTTCTAGCTTTTATCATCAGGAAGCTAACCCCATTTCAGGTTGCTGAAGGAAAAGATTCTGGGAAGGCATAAAAGAAACTAGCAGCCTCCATCGTATCCCAACCCTTAGCTTGCAACTCTAGAGATGTTGGGAGTTTCCCCTGGATCAAGGACTTTCTCTTGGTTGAATGGGTTATCTTTGTCAACTTGGAAAAACACAGACCTCTAAAGTAGTCATAAAACCAACTCTTTAATTAGGAAAGAGAAAAGTCCTTAATATTTGGCTGCCACATAGAACCAAGCACTAAATACCACATAGAGTCAAAACTCTGGGGGATAGTGTCTCTGAGAGAATCACTACCAAGGATGAGTCTCCAAAGAATAATAGAACTTGGGGGCTTATATTTTGGGAAATATTATTATATTTTGGGAAATTAAGTACAGTTTGTTATTAAGTACATACACTGACAGGTTATAAGCAGGATTGGGAAAGAGGTGTTAGTCTTCTTGGGAAAGGATCACTGATACAATGGGGGAAACTTCTAAGACAAAAAGGCTGATGGAGGATTTCAGCATTTCTAACACTTGTATTCAGAACACTTAATGGATGCTGGGTGATCTCTGGTTCAGTCTAAGACAAGGTCAGTTTGGGACATCCCTTAAAGGCAAGTTCCCAAGGGACAGAGGAAAACTTGGGGCTCCCAAAAATTAAGCTGACACTTTGCTCCGAGTGAGAAAGCTCCTTCAATCTGTTTTGTTTAGAATATATTCTCCTATGTATACCTTTTCAGGTTTCTGTTCTGCTGTGTGATTTGAATAAAGTGGCTTCTTTACTCTTCATTAAGTGAGTTCATTGTGGAACTAATAATAGATGAGAAAGGAATCAAGCCTTGGACATAAAGTTTGGGGTTCCCTTTACCCCACAAAATGACAAAGTAATGAAAAACTAGATTGTACCTGATCATATACCCTAGATTAAACACTATTGATGGGAGCAGACAGATACAATTCTAGCCTATACTTCTCCTCTCTGAGGAGAACAGAGTGGTAGCTTCCAGCCGTAACTTCTCCCCTGAAAGGAATTAAAAATTTCCTTGGAGAAGGGTCAGGAGAACATGCTCAAGATGTCTGTTCTCCCTTTCTTTGAGCCACACAAGGACAGGCTTCACCACAGGTGGGTCTCTTTAGAGGATTTCTCTTTCTCTACACTTGAACCCAGAACAACCTGATATTTTGGTGGGAAGGGTTATTCTCTAGGCTTGTTGAATTGAGTTGAATTGAACTGAATATTTACCTCCTGGCTACCTTAGTGCCTTTTTGGTGTGGTAGTCATGTATTATTTCTTTGTCTAACCTCAAATAATGGTAGGATCATAGGATTATAGATTTTGAACTGGAAGGGACCCCAGTGGGTCTTAAATTTTGGCAATGGGCTCCTATGTCATTGTATTCATTTATCACCATTTTATTACTGTCATGAGTTGAAACACATGAAGAAGAAAAGAACAATTCCCTGTTGGACAGAATGAGGCAAGTAGGGATAATAAATTATATCCAAGAGGTGAGGTGGAAAAAAGGGAAGGGACTTTTTTTTCCTTCTTCAAAGAGTCATTTTGTGATATTATAAACTAGGGTACCAAGTGAATTTAGCCAAAGTCATTAAGAAAATGTTGAAAAGGGCAATTCAGTTTGACATAGAAGCATTTTTCATAAGCAAATCAAAGCCTGGATGAATGTAAATGAGATCTATTCTAGTTCCAAGTTGTCCAAAGAGTCTTTGAAGAATCCAAGAGAATAAAGAACAAAAATGTTAACACCATTGTCTGGTGTAATGTTAATTTTACATTGACTTCAGACACAAAGTTTCATCAGGGCCAGGAAGAGCAATCAAACAATCCTAAAGAATTTGTTGCAGTTTTTATTCATAGTATAGAAACACAAAGTTAGTGTCATTCATTGTGTACCAGTGCCAGAAACTGCATCAAAGGTTGAATTTATTTATTTCTAAGTATAAAGATTAGACTCTAGCATTGATTCTTTAAGTTCTTTAAAAACAATAAAAGATTTATTTTGAAATGATCAACTATGTACTTAGGGAAAATACTTTCTAGAATTCATTCTCTTCCTAAGATAGTTAGAAAGATAAAAAAGTGCCATTGATGAATAAAAATCATCAAGCCTAGACAAACTATATCCTCTGGTACTGAAAGAATTGGTAGATGTTATTCCTGCAACATTGTCAGCAGTGTTTGAAAGACTCTGAGGAACTGAAGAAGTTGAAGAAGAGCAAATATGAACCAGTTTTCCTGAGAATGATGTCAGTAATTATACACTGGTGAATGTAACTTTGATTTCTGTCAAAATCCTGTGCTGAATTATTAAAGGGATGCTTTGTGGACACTAGAAAGGGAAGCAGTCATTATAAAATTGTTTCATCAAGAACACATGTAAGAGTAATTTAATTTCCTTTAATGAACCTGGTCACTACACTGGTAGATAAAGAAAATGCTATGGAATTATCTGAATTTCAGGAAAATATTTGACCAAGACTCCTAGACTATCATCATGAACAAAATGGAGAGATGTGGGCATAGATAATAGTGCAGTTAGATTTGGAACTGGTTGTAATCAGTCAACATGTATTCAGTGCCAGGTGGAAGGTCAGTATGCGCATCTTGTTTTCTACTGAAAAGTTACTGGTAATTGGATCTTAGAATAATGATCTCAAACTTGACACTAATTCTGCAGCTTAATCTCAAGATGGCTGATGATGAGACACGCCCAGAATATAAGTTCCAAATTGAGCACAGGTTTATATCATCTGTCTTTAATGGGCCTGCCATCCCTTTAGTGCCCTTGGTTCCAAAGGCTCCAGGCTTCCTTTGATTGTCACCTGGAAATGTATACCTACATTTCAAGAGGTATACATGTATACCTTTCATGCCTACAAAGCAATGGGGGTGTCAGGGGGTAGACCAAACCCATCCAACAAATACCTAAGATAGAATAGAAAGAGCTCTGGATAGGCAAGATCCGGATTTGAATCCCACCCTAATGCTATCTAACTATGTAACCTTATTTTTTCTTAATATTCTTATATTTGAGTTTGGAGGATTAAACTTCATCCTGTCCACAATTTGTTCCAGGTCTACATTTCACTGATTCCATTAAATGGATGGATACATTTATAAACTTTATCTTTGATCCAACTGTCAACTTATCTCAGTCTTCCAGACATTTGACTCTATCATAGCACTTAGGACAATGGCACTAGACCCCAACCCAGGGATGTGCTGTACATGTTTAACAATAGGCTTTCTGAAAATATATGTGACACTTTTAAGTTTAAGCTGCTTTAGTAACATTTTCTCTGTCACTGTCTTATATTTAGACAACAAACAAAGCACTAGATTAAACTCTGACTTATTAACTGTGAGTTTTCTCTAGCTGGGTAGAGCTGGGTCCAGCACAGCCCTGCTTCCACTTCTCTACCTAAATAAAGCTTTAAACTACACGAGCTTTAAAACTCTGTGGCTGGAAAAAAAGGGACCAATTAATGGACAACCATTCAGCTGATCAAAAGGTCAGAGTTCCTGGAGCCAAAGATTGTTTTGAATTATAACCCATTATCAGTCTTAAATATTCAAGTGGATGCACATCTAGCAGTGAGATAATTGCTTTTCATGGGTAACTATACATCTCAATGTGCAATAGTCAAGATTGAAATAATATGCTTGGAATCTATCCATAATGCTTTTGGGCATCTCTCCCTTTCTTGGAGGCCAGGTAATGGGATAATGAGTAAGGAATTTAAGGTAAGGGAGGCAAATTGTATGCAATACTCCTCATTTACTTCTAATCTAAGGACCTTCCTGATATGGAAGTGTCAGGTGAGTGGCCATTTGCTCTCTGGGCTATGTTCCAAATATGAAACCTAAAGTAAGTGCCTGGAAGGCTTGTCCTCAAAGACTCCATCCCAGCCACCTTCCATAGCATACATATCATGTTTAGCATAATTCCTTGCACACAATAGGTACTCAACAAATGGTTGTTCATTGTTCCCAAATGAATAAAGGAATATTTATGAAAAGTCCAAGATATACACATATGTCAGCTAAAAAGAACCTTAGAGATCATGTGGTTGACCCCATTAACCTACTTCCCTAGTCCTATTTAGGGTACTATCATTTTTCCAGTTATCAAAATTCACCACCTCAGAGGCTGCTTCTTGGGATTTTTGCCACTTTTCCAGCTCTGGTCTATCACTTCTCTACCAGGAGAGAGACCCTTCAAATCCCAATTTTAACTAGTTTTGCTGGCTGTCTCTCATGCCTGAAATGCTCTCTCTCCTGGCTTCCCTAGATTCCTCTGAGTCCTAGATAAAACCACACCATCAATAGGGAGCCTTTCCCATTATTCTTTCATCTTATTCAAATGGGCAGCACAGTTCAGAGGAGAAAGTCAGCAATAGATTTGTAGACAGGCAGTCAGTCAGTCAGTTAACAAGCCTTTATTAAGCACCTTTTGGGGGGCTAGGGATGGTTCAAATCACTGGGGGTACAAAGAAAGACAAAAGCAGGGTCCCTGCCCTCAAAGAATACACATTTGAATGGGGAAGAAAATATGACATGGAATAAGTCACTGTCCCTCTTTGGGCCTTGGTGTCTTCATCTTTAAAATGGAACTTGACAAGATGACCTCTGAAGTCCCTTCTAGTTCCAGTTCTATGAGTCTACAAAAGAACCATATCTCCTAGGGCTTCTTCACTGCTGGTCATCTAGGCGCTGAATCAGCAGCTCGTTGTCTAGCAAAGGATCATTTTGTGCAGGGTAAGGTATGTGCTTACTCTTGGGCCTTTGAATTAAATTATGGCATCTCTAATGATAGGTGGTCGTTTAAGGAATGTGCAAGTCTATAATTTATATGTTTAAGTAGTGAGTCTGTCATTTTCTGACCTTGGTCAGAAAATGACAGATATTCTAAGTACTTGGGCAACTATGTGGAATACAGTTACTATAATTCCATACTTTTAGAAAGAGGGCCAGACCTGTGTGTTCTGCAGTGGAAAAGAACATTTTTGGAAGGAAAGTCCCAAATTTAATAAAAAGAACTTCCAAAATAAGAGAGGTGAGAATGTCTACCATTTCAGAATAGGAAGCATAAAGTTAATCCAATTGGGGCTTTCTATACTCTTCACATTTTGTGTCTATAGATGAGTCAGAGCAATTAAAATGAGGAAATAATTGAGGATCCTGTATAATCTTAGGCTATTCATTACCCTGGCATCTTCTCTAATCTCTTTTGCTCACTATCTTCCCTACTCTTTCTCCAGTTAACCAGCTAATAAGAGTAATTGACACATAGCATTTAAAGGATTTCCAGTCACTTTGTATTCCTAGTCTCTTATCTCTTTGCATCCATGCCATAGCCCTGTGAGAGAGATGCTGCTATTACCCCCATTTTATAGATGAAGAAACTAAGACTAGGAGAAGCTGATTGATTTTCCCAGTATCATGAAGACTAAAGCTGAATTTGAACTCAGGTCTTCCAACCCATCATTCTCTCCACTATGAATATAACTTCCCCCATATTACAAAGCCTTGTCTTTCTACAGCATCTCTTACATCTGTCTTCCTTTTCACCATTCACATAACACAGTATTGATTCTAAGACAGAAGGTAAGAGTTAAAAGGAAACTGAGGTTGGGGGCAGCTGGGTAGCTCAGTGGATTGAGAGCCAGGCCTAGAGATAGGAGGTCCTAGGTTCAAATCCGGCCTCAGACACTTCCCAGCTGTGTGACCCTGGGCAGGTCACTTGACCCCCATTGCCTACCCTTACCAATCTTCTACCTATAAGTCAATACACAAGAAGTTAAGGGTTTAAAATAAAAAAAAGTTAAAAAAAAATGAAACTGAGGTCTACAAAAGTTAATCTACTTGGCCACAGTTCCCTGACTAGTAGGTAAAAGTTGAAATTCAAAACTCTTGATCCAATGTCCAAAGTTCTTTCCAGTTCTACTCCTCCATTTTTCTGTTCTGAGACTAGAGCATTGTCTCCAGGGCCTGGATTGGAGTATTTGTGAACCAAAAAGAAGAAGCTGATTACCCAACAGAACTGGGCACTCCAGCATTCCCATTCCAGTGGGTACATCAGCAGAGACTTTCCGCCCCTCCTTCTCTTTCCCTTATTTGCCCAGTATAATTCAAACCCAGTGCTGCTTCGACCTATTGCCCCAATCTATTAAATACTGACACTGGTTGTCCTGTCTCAGTTTGAATAATGTGTCCTCCTAAGAGACACTCTGACTGATGCTTCTTCCCTCAGTTTGGTTTCTACCTCTCACCAGTCTGCTTCTCTCATCCCACACTGACCTATCCAACCATCTACCTACAATCAATTCTTACTCAGTCGATTCTCACACAGCCTTAAAGTTTCCTTGGTCAAATCTTCTTCCCTCTGCCCAACACCTGCCACATCCTTTCTCACTTCCTGCCATCATCTAACCCTTTCTGGCTTACCTGGTAGAGTGGATAGGGCCCTTAACCTAGAGTCTGAACGGCTTGGGTTTGAATACCACCTCAGACACCTACTAGCTGTATGAATATGGACAAGTCACATAATTTTTTTCTCCCCATTCATTTTTTCATCTGTAACATGAGGGAATTATACTTGATATCCTCTGAAGTCCTTTCCACATTGAAACCAAGGGAGGAACGAATAGGTGGGATATGTTGAAAATAACTGGTATGAGCAAAAGGCATTGATAAAACTGGGGGAAACAGAAAAGGGAGTCAGATTAGGTGATGTGTAAGGCCCATTTCAGTTCTAAGTGCTATGTTCATGTGTGATATCATCTTCTCTCTGTGCCACCCTACCTTTTTTATTACAATACTCTATGATCATCAAATCACATATATTACGGAGTATAAAATAATAATAAAGACAATTATTCAGTTCAGTAGAGAATGTGTCCAGTGCCCAGCTAAGAGTGCAGAGCCCTAGGGAGAAGGAGGAGGTTCTTCCCTTCTATCCCTTCTTCTTCTTTATGCACTTGTCTTCTAGAAGAAGAACTAGTCTTTTTAGGTCACCAATGCGATGCCTTCGTAGTTTAGTCTCCAAGTCACACTCCATTACTATGAGCAGGCAGTAATTATAGGAAACCAGCATCCTCTAGCAACAAACTGTAAAAGTTAAAATTAAATTACAAACTCCGGGTTCTTATTTTCCATAGAGTTTATTAATAATCACTTGAAATAGAGAAAGCAGATAGAGAGTAAGGCATAATCTAATCTAACTCTGACCACGTGTTTCTCTACATGACTGTCTCTCAGCCATGGTCCTCCCCCACTGGAGTCCAAGGGAATAGAGAGGTTGAGCATGCTCAGCACCACTCCTTTATCCTCCTTCTTGACCTGGACCCATAATCTTTAGTTCTGGGTCATGTTCCTATTCACCTGTGACCTCTGTTTGGAGCTTTCACATGACATCCAGCCAAGCAGCGAGGTCAGGCGAGCTGGAGGGAGGGGGTTCCCTTTACACAACACCCAATGAATGGTGATGATATAGTCAGAAAGCACCAATGACAGTCTATAACCATATCCTACCTCCAATCCCCACCCCCAACTTCTCTGCTGAAAAAATGAGAAGTCCAACTTTGGATCAAGACTGATGATCTTAATAATTACTGAGATTTGCCTTCCTTTCATTACTATTTTTGCTGACATTGTTGTTGATATTCTCTCGGTTTGGAGCCTGGAACACATCAGGAGCTACATCAATGACTGCACATGGATTGATCCTGTTCACTTTGTTCTAAACTATTTCATATGAGTCTTCCTATGTTTCTCAGAATTTCTCATATTCATTATTTCATATTCTGTCATATGCCACAGTTTGCTACATAATTGGCTAACTTCATTTTAATCTCAATTAGTGGATAGAAACTCAAGTCTACTAAGATATCTATATGCTTAGACTTTCCTATATAAAGACTAATTTTTAAGTAAAAGACACGTTTTGTGGGGGAGAGGGCAGTTCTGAATTCAGATTTTCCTGACCCCAGGGGTAGCTCTTTGTCTTTTAGTTTAGGCTCTACTGTCCAGGATCATACAGAATCCTACAACCATTATGTGTCTGAGGACGACGTGTCAAGTGAGTGTAAGTCCAAGACATAGATTATATGTCTTCCTGACCCCATGGCCAACTCTCTATCCACAGCCCCATACTTCCTGTCTTTCTGGGAAAGGTTAACTTTTGGGGGTAGCTAGCTAGTTCAGTGGATTGAGAGCCAAACCTAGAGATGGGAGGTCATGACTTCAAATCAGGCCTTGGACGCACTTCCTAGCTGTGTGACCCTGGACAAGTCACTTAACTCCTATCGCCTAACCCTTACCACTTTTATGACTTGGAACCAATACACAGTATTGATTTTAAGAGGTAAGAATCTTAAGAGATTCTAAGAAGGTGAGTTTTTTTTTTTTAAAGTTCACATTCTCAAAGTTTATTTCCATTCATAGAGCACATGCATCAACTCATTGCCTGATGACAACAGTAACCCTGGAATGAGATCTCCCCATTGGATCACCAATGTCTGTTATGGAATGCAGATTAAGTATTCTGCATGTGCGAAGTGCCGGAAAGTTATCTGACATATGGGCGGACATTTCCTGATCAACAAGTTTCAGCTCTAAATTGGGCAGATGGCCCAAACACAGCCAGATGAGCCAGGAACAAAAAGCCCCATCAGATAGTGGGGAATTTCTTTGGGGGCGGCACAGGCAGCAGAAGAGAGAACAATGCGGAGTCAAATGGCCTTTCAGTGGCACAAAGATCCCAGAGGCAATAGGAACAAGTAGCTTGGAAATTAGGCCCCACTGGGGACAGGTCCAACTCTAGTTTATAGAGTGCATAATGAGGGCATGTCTTGACCAGGGGGTGCTGACCAAAAGACAAAAAGATAGAACTTCTAATCGCAAAGAGCCCTCCCATAAGCCTTGGCTGCAGGCGGGATTCAAAGGAAAGAGCACACAGGCTGGGGGCTTGGAAGTGTCTGACTTCCTGGTATGCACTGGCCTTTTCAGCCTGGAAAGAACAATACAGAAAACATGATCTTGGGAGACAAAAGGAAAGGAAATCCCAGAGAGATGTCACAGAATAAATTGGAGTTCTGATTCAGAGGACATATCTCTAAAAAAAAAAAAAAAAAAAAGACAAAAAAACTGTCTTCTAGAGTTAAAACAACTACTCGTAATTGAGCAGATTGCCCTCAATTTATCTTTGGAAATTACTTAATAAGGCATAGCATTTTGGGAGCTCTAGGGGAACCTCATGAATTGTTCAGTCTAACCTATATTCCCTTCTCCCCAAATTATACCCTCTCCAATTATATAATTGCTTTGAAGCCCTCCAGTATGGAGGAACCCATGATCTCCTGGTGCAGTACTTTTAGAGATCACTTGTTGCTGGGAAGTTTTTCCTTACATAAAAAATAAGCTTGCCCTTGAATGTCCACCAGAACAAGTTTAATCTTATTTCTCTCTGGCTTAAAAAAATACTCCTTACTTTCTGTCTTAAAATAATTACTATTTATTGGTTCTGAGGCAGAAGAGTGGTAAAGCCTAAGCAATGGGGGTTAATTGACTTGCCCAGGGTCACATATCTAGGGAGTGCCTGAAGCCACATTTGAACCCAGAACTTCCTGTTTTTAGGCCCATCTCTCAATCCACTACATCACCTAGTTGTCTCTTCCTTATGACTTTTTTTATACTTGAAGATAATGACCATGAGTTCCTTGAGTCTTCTCTGGGCTAAACAACCCTACTTTCTTGAAGTGATCCTCATATGGCCTGGACTCCAAGTCCTTTTCTCTCTTTGTAGACCTTCTTTGGATTCTCTATAGCTTATTATACCTTAATGCAATTGCACATACATTGTGCCCAGAAATGAACACAAAAAATTCCCCATCTATAGTTTTATCAGATCCCAGTACAATGGAATTATCAGCCCATTATTCTGTATTTCATATGATGACCTCCCAAAACAATGTTTATATTTATTTGTCATTAGCTCTAATCTATCATTTATTATTTTTTTTTCTCTTAAATTAATTCTATTCTTGTGCCTATAAGAAGCCATAATGTTGGAGTGCTCTTAATACTAATGCCTTCCCAATTTGGAACTATGCCCAAAGGGCTTTAAAAGGCTGCCTGTCCTTTTATCCAGCTATACAACTGCTGTGTTTATACCCCAAAGAGATCATAAGGAAAAAGACTTGTGCAAAAATATTTATAGCTGCTCTCTTTTTGGTGGCAAAAAATTGGAAAATGAGGGGATGCCCTTCGATTGGGGAATGACTCAACAAATTGTGGTATCTGTTGGTAATAGAATACTATTGTGCTCAAAGGAATGATGAACTGGAACGACCACCAGGAATTGATGCAAAGTGAAAGGAGCGGAACCAGGAGAACATTATACACAGAGACTGATACACTGGGTGGAACAATCTAGTGTAATGGACTCCTCTACTAGAAGCAATGCAATGATCCAGGACAATTCTGAGGGACTTATGAGAAAAAACACTATCCACATCCAGAGAAAGAACTGTGGGAGCAGAAACACAGAAGAAAAACAACTGCTTGATCACATCATTCAATGGGGATATGACTGGGGATCTAGACTCTAAATGATCACCCTAGTACAAATGTTAATAATATGGAAATAGGTCTGGACCAATGACACATGTAAAACCCAGTGGAATTGCTCATTGGCTACAGGACGGGGATGGGAGGAGGGGAGGAAAAGAACATGAATCATGTAACTATGGGAAAATATTCTAAATTAATTAATTAAATAAACTAAAAAAAATTAAAAACAAAAACAAAAAAATGTTTAATCAAAATGAAAAGAATAAATATTTTAAAATTAGAGATTAAAAATATGAATGCCTTCATCCTGTTAATTACCTACAATTTATCCTGCATATGTCTTGTTTGTACACAGTTGTTTTCCTGTGGCCTCTCCAATTAGACTGTGGCCTCAGGGAGCTCTCAAGGATAGAAGGGACTATTTTTTACCATTCATTGTTTCCCAAGAGCTTAGCACTATGCCTGGCACAGAGTAGCCACTTAATGAATGCTTGACTAGCTGACTGTATGAGGAAATAAAAGGTTGCCATGACATGGGTAGAATGAAAATGTGACTCTTCAGGCAAGAAGCGTCAAAGATGCTCTGTGTTTTAGTATAATGCTTTGGAGAGCCTTTGCTCTGGTTCATGGAAAGAAGATTGACCTAAGGCTACAAATAGAACAAAAATATCCACTGATAAATCAGTCAAAATTTGTCAAGACAGTGGTGTGGTGTAGTGGAGTTCAAATTCAGTCTGTATAACTTTCATAAAATTCAAGATTCAAATTGTTTTGTTTTGAGAGTAATTTCAGGAAAAGAAACTCACTAACTCGGTGAATCGAGAAAGTGAACTGTTTGGAGAAGGTGCCATGAGGAAGCCTGCAGAAACCATACACTGCATCAAAAGATCCAGAATGAACTTTGGGTTGTGAATTCAACTGAGGGGGTTGAACACATTTATTTTGAATGTAAACTCTTATGCCAAAGGGGATTGCCCCCAATTGTTTTTTTTTTTTTGTCAATGTGCCTAGTTATCATTGGTTTTGCTCTCTTTCTCTTTTATTTCTCTCTTATCCCCAAATTATTGTAATTTCCTCTTAGAAAGTACAATATTGTATGCACCTCTAGTAGGAGATCTTTAGAGATATAAGCTGGATATTTGAAATGATTCATTGGGGAAACTAGGCATGTAAGTCTGGGAGATTTCAACATGCTCATCTCCCAAAGAATCACAGGGGGGATTATATAGATAGAATTCTCTCCCCAAAGGCTCATTCACATGCTTATGCTGCATGAATGGACATCAATATATGTGTGTGGGGGAACGGAGGATAAAAGTTTTGGTGTGGGACTGCCATCTCTCTCTGTTTCCCAGATTGAAGCCTGGGAGCTTGACTGAGAGCCAGGTGGTGGTCAGTTAGGTTAGATTAGGCTTTAATCTGCTTTCTCTATCTTTAGTGATTATTAATAAAACTCTATGGAAAATAAGAACCTGGGGTTATCATTATTGATATTAATTTAAATTTTACAAGCCTCAGACACTAACTGTTTGATCCTGGACAAGTCACTTTTGTTTGCCTCAGTTCTCACAATTGTAACATGTGGATGATCATAGCATCTACATCCTAGACTCATTGTGAGGATTACATTAAATTAAACAATATTTATAAAGTGCTTAGTACAGTGCCTCTAATATAATAGGATTTAATAAATGCTTGTTCCCTTCCTCAACCCATCTCTTAGCCTTTCTTTAAAGGGCTGGAGTTCAGGATAGAATATCTGAGTCTAATGTTCACCTTAAGACACTCATTAGCTATTTGACCCTGAACAAGTCAGTTTCCTCTTCTGTAAAAAGGGAGATTGGTCTTGATGACTTTTTAGATCCCTTCCATCTCTAAATCTTACTGAAGCTTTGGGACTTTAAGTTAGTTTGGAGTTAGCTTATAGCTATCTCCATGAGACTCTCAATATTTGGGAAGACTGAGAAACTGCTGACTGTGGATGTGCTGTTCTGTTTCTCATATAGAATCGCAAAGTATCATTAAACTGAAGCCAACTGGAGGCTTAGGATACATGTTCAAATTTCTAGGAGGAGTCATGGGTACCAGACTCTCAGAAAACAAACTCGATGCCTGGGTCCATTTATGCCAATGATGCAAAATGTGTTTGGCAGGCTTGATTCTCAAAAAAAAAAAAAAAAAAAAAAAAAGAAAAAAAAAAGCTTTGCGTGTCCATCAGTGAGACCAAGTTCACAAACTTTAACACCCTGACTTCAATTCCGGGACCCACAAAGTTCTGGGAATCTGGAAGTATGTAAAGGGTGAGAGATGAAAGCTTTGAACGATCGATTGGTAGGGCTTTATTTGAGTCCATTTTGATTTTATGAAAACTGAATCTAAATTAGAGGCCCTACAAAGAATTCCTTATCTGTCAGCCCCTATCTAAAGTGTCTGTCCAATTAGCAAGATTTTGACAGCCCATGTCAGAGTTTATCCTCCGTTTTTCTCATTGTAAACTTGATGGAATGTGTGATAATAAACTCTACTCTGCTTTAAGTTGTACTGGATTACCGGTCTTTTCCAGGATGAAAACAGTTAAGAAATGAAAAAGCCTTCTGTGATCTCCAAGAACTGATTGATTGAGGATGACATTCCAAGCTTGGTACTGGAGATCCAGGGATTGAGTCTTGCCCTGGAGGTTTAAAGTCTCATATCCTCCTCCAAGTGGCAGGGAGACATTGAGACATGTAACTGAGCTGCCTACTAATCGGGTGTTCCTGGGCTACCGTTCACAAACCCGAAGACTGTTCACAGGCTCTCTGCTCACCGTTTGGCATAGACAATCTCAGCTAGGCCATGAATCTGCTGTCAGAAAGCCAGCCTAGGAAGATTAATCTTATCTGACAGTGCCTTTGAGCTAATGGACCTGCTTGGCTATAACAAACAGATAGAAAAGGGGCAATCACTCATTTCTTTCCAAGGTAAAAGGAGGCAGAGCACATGCTATAGAAGAAAGAATACTGACTGTAGAAGTTCAAATCTCACCTCTGATATTTTCTACCTGTGTGACCTTGGCCAAGTCAATCTCCCTAAGTTAAATTTTCTTTATCTGTAAAATGAGGGATGACTGCTGAGGTTCCTTTGAGCTCCAGACCTATGATCCTGTGAATACAACAGTTAGCTTTCAGTGCTATGGAAGTAAAGCTTCTTTCTCTTTCATTGTGTTATCCATTCAAGAATGAGAATTTTCCCTGGCCTAATCCCACTGGGAATAGATGTAATGCAGTCAAAGCTAATCAATTTCTTCCAGGACACTGCCCGAGGAAGAAAAGGATCATTCATTGGTGGGGCATGGGAAGAAAGCATTAGCTTCATGTATCAAGTGCCCTCCTTAGAGGAGAGCACGATACTATGAGGAAGTCCATGTGGAAACATTCCTTCCTTTTAGCCCTGGGAGTTTATGAGCTGTGGAGTTCTCCATTCTTAGGTTGCTTTATCTTCATGTTATCTTTCCTTTAATATTTTAGAAGGTCAGGGGATGGAGCTGCCCCCTAGTCCACAGGGAACTTGGTTGGCTTCTATTCAAGCATAAAGTAGAACTCACAAAGTAATCTCTCTCTCTCTCTCTCTCTCTCTCTCTCTCTCTCTCTCTCTCTCTCTCTCTCTCTCTCTCTCTCTTTCACTCTCTCATATATATATATATATATATGCACACACACAATAATATATAGATTAAATGTATACAAATCTTTATATCATTTAATCATTTAAACATTTTTCATTTTAGTCAATTTTCAAAGTCTGACCCTTTAGGATCCCATTTAGGGATTTGGGGGCAGAGGTAATAGAGTGGTTTGCCACTTTCTTTTTGAGCTCATTTCACAGATGAGGAAACTGAGGAAAAAAGGGTTAAGCGACTTGCAAAGGGCCATACATCTAGTGTCAGAGGCCACATTCGATCTCAGGAAGATGACTCTTTCTGATTCGAGGCTCAGCGCTCTATGTACCACAAGATATATATATGGAAAATTTCACATTTACTTATATATTAATTATAATTATTAACTATTAATGTATTATTCTTCAGCTTCTTGGATCACTTAGAACTGGAAGTCACCTAGAAGTGCCTCCTCATTTTACAGAGGAAGAAAATGAGGCCCAGAGGGGTTCAATGACCTGCCTTTGAGGCCATACAGGTATAAGGAGGATATTTGGCATTTATAGACTACTTTGATGCTTGTAGAAAACTTTATAAACATCTCTTTTTATCCTCACAACTTTGGGAGGTAGGTGCTATAATGAGCTCTCTTTTTCAGATAAGGAAACTGAAGCAGATAATGGTTAAGTGACTTGCCCAGGGTTACACAACTAGTAAATATCTGAGGCTGAATTTGAACTCAGTTCTCGTTGCTCAAGGCCTAGCACCCTTTCTGCTGAGTCATATAGCTCCTCTATTTAGGTCATGAATAAGGAAGGTCAGAATTCCTATCCTCTCTGTGTGAAGTCAATGCTTTTTTCATGTTCCAAGCAAGTTTGCAGAGGACCTTTGATTCAATTATTTTCTGTCTCATTAGTTAGACTGATTATAATATCTTTTATATCTCATCTTTATAAGAGTTTTCTTCATTTATGAAGATGACAACCCGTACCCAGCTATTACAGAGAGGTGATAATATTAGTGTAGCACACTAGAGAAAGAACCCTAAGTTAATTTTGAGGAATGTTCTTAGGTTAAACTAATAAATATTCAAGTTTTTGCTTCATATTACTTTATGTACAAATCCAGGACTCGATTCTCACTCTTAAAACATCTTATTGATTTACTAGGCAGCAAGGGTCTTGGAGAGAACAGGGATGCTGATTCAAATCTTGCTTCTCACATTTACTCACTGTGATTTTGGGGAAGTCATTTTAAGTATGACGGAACTTAATTTACCTCATCTACAAAATGAAGACAATAATGCATTCTGTTATATGGTTATCGAGAGAATCACGTGGAAGACATATAAATCATTTTGTAAAACGTAAAAGCAAGATATAGTTGTTATCCACCATTTTCATACATTTATCTTTTTCTACACATAGTAAGGATATGGGGAGAGTTGTCCCTCTGATCAACTGATTTTCCGTAAGTCCAGGTGTTGAAATCATGAAAGAAAAGATAAAGAATTGAGATTGTAAACTGAGCATAAAACTAAGTTTCTACTGTTACCCTTCTATCAGCTGTGAAGAAATTCTCTAATCAAAATTGATAGAATTACAAGGCAGCTAGGCATTGGATGGTCAAGGATTAGTCAGCTCCCAGGAGTCCTTTAAAAGACAGGACACATTCTCTATTTAGGTGAAAACCGAGGAAGGCTTTGAGAATAACCTTTTGTAAGATCAAGAAAAAATTCACACTAGAGTTGAGCTCAAGAGACGAAGAGGTATAGTGAGCTCAGCTGAACACTCTGCCCAGTAGAAATGATAGACTAGCAGGGCAGTAAGAGAGCATCATAAAAGGGGGAAAGATTTCTGAGTCCTGACATGTCAAGTGTGACTTGCCAGGGCTACATGTATTTTAAAAATTCTTTTAGGGGCAGCTGGGTAGCTCAGTGGAGTGAGAGTCAGGCCTAGAGACAGGAGGTCCTGGGTTCAAACCCGGCCTCAGCCACTTCCCAGCTGTGTGACCCTGGGCAAGTCACTTGACCCCCATTGCCCACCCTTACCAATCTTCCACCTATGAGACAATACACCGAAATACAAGGGTTAAAAAAAAATTCTTTTAAAAATCTAAATTCTTTAAATATAGTACTCCAAGAGTATGGTCACTCTTTCCACTAACATTATGTGAGGTTTTAAGAAAATACTCTTGAGTTTATGAAGTGAATATCATTCTTATGATACCGTTTCAGAAAATGCCTTTGTTTGTATAGTTTTAGGAATGTGGAACCATGGAATAATGCCAGTTTAAAGATGTATGCAACCACTCCTCATATGGACTCTCGTATGGAATGATCTTTCCATCTCACAGGACCCTACCTTTCTCTAGTAGGTGCTTCAGCCCCAGTCATTCCCTTCAATAATAGTTGCTCCTTTTCTTATGATTCCTGACACTCTAGACCAGAAAAGAATCTTCTTACACTTTGTGCCCCTCTGCTACTTCCATATTCTTTATTTCCTTGATTCAATAGTCAGTCTTCCTTTGAGGCTCACTCCATCAGCCTCTGGCTCCCTGCCCAGATCCTTTGTCACTTCCATTTACCAGCCTACAGGGTGGCTGCTCTCAATTCTGAAGTTTAGTGCCTCATTTGTAGTTATCCTTTCTTCCCCAAGCCTTTCCCTCATATCCCCACACTGATATCCATCCAAACGCCCTGCCCTTCACTAACTTTCACAACTGTCATTACCTACATTTTTACTTCAACTCAGAGAGTTGAATGGATCATCAAATCTTATACCTCACCACCATCCCAAATTATGCTAACAAAATGATCTTGAATTTTGAGATTAGACTTGATGATCGCGATCTCTTGTCTTCCTTCCATTCTTATATCTCCCTTCTAAATTTATATTTTCCCCCACTGAGTTCTCTAACCCCAATCTCCCTCGTTGTTTCCCCAGCATGTGGCCCTAGCTCTGACCTATAATCCTCACTTGAATGTTAATAGTACTATACCTTCTTCTCTATCCTTGGATTCCTTATCCATCCATCCTCTTGCCATTTGTAGCCTGCCCAAATCAACTTGGGATGACATGACCTGCCATTTCTTTTATACTCCCAAGATATTGATTGCTGCTTAAGTAAGTTAATTTGTTTGGTTCACTGAATGTCATGCTACACCTACTTAACTGGGCTATAGAGATCTGACTTATTTCTGGGTAAAAATCTCCTCTACAGATCACTGCACAGGTGGTTATCCAGCCTTTATTTGGAGACTTCCAGTGATGATAAACATTACCTTTCAAAGATGATCATTTTACTTTGGCATAGCTCTTATTTTCAGGAAGTTTTTTCCTTTTACCAAACCCACATTTGCCTGCTATTCTAGCTCCCTTTTCCTCAATTAGGTAACCGTATCAGACCCTATCATGGTGGTAGACAACAGAGGCCTTTGGGCCAACAGACATAAGGTTATTAAAAAGCTGACCCAGGGGCAGCTGGGTAGCTCAGTGGATTGAGAGTCAGGCCTAGAGACGGGAGGTCCTAGGTTCAAATCCAGCCTCAGACACTTCCCAGCTGTGTGACCCTGGGCAAGTCACTTGACCTCCATTGCCCACCCTTACCACTCTTCCACCTATAAGTCAATACACAGAAGTTAAGGGTTTAAAAAAAAAAGCTGACCCTTCCAACTAACCAAGCCTGGACTGGTTGGGGACTTGACTTAGGTCTTTTTTTTTTTTTTTTAAACCCTTGTACTTCGGTGTATTGTCTCATAGGTGGAAGAGTGGTAAGGGTGGGCAATGGGGGTCAAGTGACTTGCCCAGGGTCACACAGCTGGGAAGTGGCTGAGGCTGGGTTTGAACCTAGGACCTCCTGTCTCTAGGCCTGACTCTCAACCCACTGAGCTACCCAGCTGCCCCCGACTTAGGTCTTTTTAATCCAGGGGAAGAATCTTCATCTCTGTTTTCTATAGTAGAAGAAAATTGAAGTTGTTGTTTTAAAAATGGGATTTCATAAATTACTATAAAATCTTTCTTAGTTCATTGACTCTTGATGAAATCAAAACTCATTTCTGTGATAGAGGCCAATCCAACCCAATGAAAGGCAATAATAGAAATGATAGAATTTAGCTATTACATATGGGGAATTTACCATATGCAATTACCATAATATGTCTTGGCAGGGGGGAAAGTATTGAGCAATATTCTCACCCCGTGAATGGTTTCCTTTGATGATCAGCACCCCTTAAAGGTCCTTGAGAGAAGGGACTGTTCTTTGCCTTTGTATCCCCAGCACTTAGTCCAATTCTTTTCTGATAGTAGTAGGCACTTGGTCAAGACTTACTGACTGATTGATGGACTGGGGTATATGGGATGACCAGGGAAGACTCGCATCTTTGGGTGTGAGGGCTTGCCGTGCTCTTTACACACCTTTAGTGTTGATCTTTCACCCAACTCCCACCTGTGGCTCCAAGAAGCTAAACCATATGCAACAGTCACAGTCCAATAAAACAGTCTTGACAAGATGGGCTAAACCAGGATGGGAGTAACTGACAGGCCTCAAACCTTTCCATGTGTGACAGGGATATCTACCTCCAGCATGCAAAGACTTCTCTTGGTGGAATGGGAGCATAAGGACAATTTGTTCCAACTGCCATGGAGGAAGCTGAAACGGGTGCTGGGAAACACATCACAGACACCGAGGTCCTCTGTTGCCCCCTGGGGCATCACCAAGCATCCTGACTTTCCTTTTGCTGCTGGACTTTGAGGACTGGAAGAGAGAGTAAAGCTTGCACAACTTTGCTTCCCTTAAATCCAATTCACTCACAAATCAAGACATCACTCTGGGATGTCATTGGTTTTCTTCAAAATTAAGGATGAACATAAAATTGGCTGACTAACCTAGGCTTGGCAATGTGGCTCAGTGGGAAGAATCATGAATTTTGGAGTCTGAGGACCTGCTTATATATCTGCGTGAGCTCGGTTAAATCACGACCCTTCTAGGCGTCAGTTCTCTTATCTTGAAAATGAAAAGGCTGGACTTGATGACCTCTAAGGTCATTTAAAACAAAACTTTCTTTCTTACTTTCTGTCTTAGAGTCAATACTAATTATTGGTTCAAAGGCAAAAGAGTGGCATGGACTTAGCAATAGGGATTGTAACTTGCCCAGGGTCATACAGTTAGAAAGTGACTGAGGTCATATTTGAACACAGGACCTTCTGTCTCTAGGCCTAGCTCTCAATCCACTGAGCCATCATTGCCCCCTACATTCTTTTTTTTTTTAATTGCCTTTTGTCTTAGAATCAATTCTAAGTATCAGTTCTGATGCAGAAGAGTGGTAAGGACTAGGCATTTGAGGTTAAGTGACTTGCCCAGGGTCACAAAACTAGGAAGAGTCTGAGACCAGATTTGAATCCAGGACCTTTTGTTTTCAGTCCTGACTCTCTACCCACTAAACCACCTAGCTACCTTCTAAGGTAATTTTTAACCCAAACTTAGAGTCCTCATAGTGTTCCTTCTTCCTATAAGTAAATCTATGGATGCTGGGGAAGAATAAAATTAAATTATATTCACCAAGCATTTATTAGGCACCAACTATACACCTATATACACCTATATACAACTATACACAAAGCACTGTGATAGGCATTTGGAACACAAGAGCTTTCGAAGAATCTTAAAAGTTCTTATAGAGTCTTTGTTCTTCAAAGTCTTACTTCTAATAGGGGTTATAGCATTTACAGAGAAAAAAAATTTCAAGTTGATTTGAGAAGGAGAGAGCTAAAAAAAAGAAAGATTACTACTGTTTAATCACAAGCCACCAACTCTAGGCTTACCTAATTCTACTTTTTTTAGTGAATGAAAACAAACATAAGAACATTCAGGTGCCAAATCTACAAGAAAGGTCTGGCTAAATAGAAAGGCAGTGTGGTATAGGGTGGACTAGGAGGCAGAAGAAGTCCGGTCCTGGCTCTGACCTTACTTCCTCTGTGGCCTTTGGGCAAGCAATTTAACTTAACCCTGTTAAGATGGGAGCAACAATCCATGTTGTACATGTAACTTATTCTGTATCTACAAGAAATCCCGTCTCCAGTATTTTTTTTTCCCAGTGGTGAAAAGGACTTGCAAACTTTAAATTTTCTGTAACTGTGACTTTCATACTCTACCATTCTGCCTCATGGCCTAGGAGAAGGGGAGTAACCCTGGTAAATATACACAGATAAATGTATTGCAGTAAAATACCACTTTTGTGGTCATGTTTTACTCCACTCAGATTTTCCTCTCATGCCTCTTTATGGTAGGGCAGTGATCCAGAGGTTTTGATGGCTGTGCTATCACGGCACAGCTTGGTAGGTCCCCCCAAAATGGGAAAACTCCATGTATAAATTCTGTTTCTGCTTTTGGAGGGCCAGCCCCATAGAAGTCTGAGAAGCTCAACTCCAACTTGGTGATAGGGAAGGGTTGACTTTTTCAGCCACAGTGGTAAAGGGTTGGGATTGCCTTTGAAGAAGGACCATCCAAATAATGATTCATTTTCTGTACTTTACATGCTCACTTGCAGCCTTCCTACCATGGAGATACCTTTATCCTAAGGCTACTCTCAGGACTCCCTCTGCTGAACCCCTATTTCTTGATTGACTCACTCTCTGGACCTCTCCACCTTCCTTGTCCCCAAATGAGTATTCTGTGCTCTCCCTCTCCGCACATCCCAACTTCGTTTTGCATTTCTTCTTCCCTATTGGAATATTTGCTCCTTGAATTAAAAGCTGTTTTGTTTGCTTGGATTTTTATCTCTAACACTTAGTAGAGCACCTGGATAATCATTTTATTCACTTATCTGTCTGTGTCTGACTATTCCAGACTCTTAAAGGATCAAAGTAAACTAGTGTAGCAAATATATTGTGTGCAGTCAGACAGGGTTTTCTGAAAATCTTAATGTGCTGAGGGTGAAGGTTTAATAGCTTGAAATTGCTAGTAAGAGGCAGCTAATTGTCACAGCAGATGGTACACCAGGCTTGGACTTGAGACATGTTGGGTTCCAAATATGGCCTCAAATACCTCCTAGCTGTGTGATCTTGGGCAAGTCACTTAATCTTGTTGGCTTAGTCCTTGCCCTTCTATCTTACGCTTGTGACTAGGACAAAAGGTAAATGTTTAAAAAATATTGTTAGTAAGATTATCAGGGTACCCTATGTTCCCTTCTTGCTATTGTTGCTATTGTTGTTGTTTAGTCATTTCAGTCATATTTGACTCTTAGTGATTCTTTTGGGGGTTTTCTTGGTAGAGATACTGGAGCGGTTCTCCATTTCCTTGTCCAACTCACTTTACAGATGAGGAAACCGAGGCAAACAGGGTTACATGACTTGTCCACACTGCTAGTAAATGTCTAAAGCCAGATTTGAACTCAGGAAATGAGCCTTCCTCACTTCAGGCCTGACACTATCCACTGGTGCCAACTAGTTGCTTATTTTTCCTTGTTCCCTCAATTAATTCTCAGATGGCCTGGACTAGAGCCCCTTTAATACTCAAGTTGTCTACCTTTGAACCCTCTCCAGTTTATCTGACCTGAATATAGTTCTCCTGAAGTGGTCAGTACACAATATGATTGTTAACTTCCGGCTCCCGGAAGCTCATCCTCCTCCTATTTCAGCCCAAAATTGCCTTGGTTGCATTGTGCTTCTGATTCATATTGACTTTGCAGCTGCCTAAACGTCTAGGATGTATTTCGAAACAGCTGCGTAACTAACCACACCTCCCCCTTCTTAGAACTTGTGACTTGTAGTGTTGATTTCTTGAATCCAAGTATAAAACTTTACATTGTTCCCTTTTGAATTTCATCTTCTTTGCTTTCACTCAATGCTCTAGATGTCAAGGCCTCGCCTTCTCCAGTTCATTTTGGGCTTTAAAATTCTTGATGCTATTTTTCCAGGACCATCACACACATTCATTCTCTGTCATTTGGCCTTGTTGTACCTTCTGTGCATTTCTTTTAAATATCTAACTAATTGGTAAGTTCCCTGAAATTTTTGCTTGAAGTTCCTTGGAAAAAGTTTCCTACAACAAATTAGAAACCTGTAACTACTGTATGTAGTAAAAATAGAAACATCAATTCTTTCGAGCAATAAGGGGGCTTTTCTGGCATTCCAAGGAATCAACTTGGGTACCATTATAAGAATTAACAGAACCAATATCCAAACGTTATGATAGAGAGGGGGAGAGAGAGAGAAAGTCTATATGGGAGACTCTCTTCTAGCTCTCCCCTCCTGCTGAATATGCACTCCTGAGATTCTGAGGGGGTGTCACTCCAAAACTGGGTGACCTGGATGGTCGTGCCACCCTACAGGAGTCGGGGATGAGGCTTCTCTATAAGATGAGGTATTGGGTGCCCCAATCTGATTCTGAATGAGGGCGGGGTACATGCAAGCCTCCCCCCAGGTCAGTCAACTTCAAGGAGGGTGGTCTGGCTTCAAGATGGAGGCAGCCAGATCAATCTGTGATTCCCCTCCCCCTCATCTCTCAGGCATTCTGGAACGCTATCTGACTAATGAATGCCTTTTATTAATATCAAAATAGGGATTGGGGGAAGGGGTGAAGGGCAGAGGGATTTGGGGGTGCCCTCTTCTCTATTTCTATGAGGTCCATCACTCAGGTGGGGTTCCCACTTCTAAGTGTCTCTCCCTTGTCCCTTCTCCTTCTGTTTCTAATTCTATCCTTTTCTATATTTGCAAGTCAAACCAGAAAGGATCTCTCAGCAAGGTTGGATAATGAGGGAAGGAGCCCAAGAGATTGCTTCCAAAATGGAGTCCAAAATCTTAGCTGACTCGATGATTGAAGTCTTGCTGGGTGAGATGCGATGGGATGCCTTTGACCAGGGAATCGGGGTTTCAATGTCCAAAGAAAGATCCTCAGGAAGCCCTCAGGACTGGATTCGAGCTGAGATGTTCTCCTCCCTCTTCCCAGTCCTCTGCCAGAAGTTCCTCCTCCTCCTCCTTCCTCCAGAGAATTACCCAGAATTCCCTCTGATCTCTCAGCTGTCACCAACTGTCACCAAAGGCCTTCTTCTGGCTCTTTTTGTCCTATCCCCCATCCTTACGCCATGGTACCTACTCAGTACTGCCCATGATTGAAAACAAAATAAAACAAATGTATATTAACAGTACATGCAATAGACATTCAGAGCATCACTTGAGAGCATCAGGTGGTGGCAACATGGCAAACTACATGCAGGACATTCCACATGTACATTTCAAAGCACCTAAATATTCATGGCACCCAGTAATCAATCATAAGAAATGAAACATGGTGAGCAAGGCATAGCTAGCTAGCAATAGCAATAAAACTATTAATATATGATCAAAAACCAGCTTAACTATAAGTATCAATGGCCCTCAGGCTCTCTTCTCTTACTGAATCACATCCCATGAATTTAGGAGTTCTTCACACAATCTTTCCCAAAGTCCCAATGGTGGTGAGTTCTAAAGACACAGAATAGTCCTTGCTATGAAGTTCATGGAAAAACCCCACAGTCAACCATATGTGCCATGTGGATATTTGGCAATGAATGTAAAGTGTGCATGCATGCCCAGCTCTTCAGTCTCCCAGAAGTGGATCCCCCATTATCTTACATGAAGATGACACCATTTCAGATGGTCTGAGAATGTGCTAATCCCCCCATTTAGTAATGAGGTGATTTTTATGGCATTCCTAAAAGGGTTGAGAAGAGTTTTCTCCTTTGTAATGGGTTTTATTCAGAAGAAACACAATTAAAGCTGAGTTCCATATAGTTAAAAAATTTATTCAGAATATTTTTCCATGGCTCCATGATCCATGATCCCTCCCCCCCCAACTTTCCTCCCTCCTCTTGGAGCAGACAAGCAATCACACTGGGTTATAACTGTATAATTGTTCAAAACCTATTTCCATGTTATTCATATTTGTAATAGAGTGAACTTTTAATATCAAAACCTCAATCATAGTCCCATCGAACTCCATGATCAATGGTTTGTTTTTCTTCTGTGTTTCTCCTCCTACAGTTCTTTCTCTGAATGTGGCTAATTTTCTTTTTAATAAGTTCCTCTGAATTGTCCTGGATCATTGCATTGCTGCTAGTACAGAAGTCCACTACATTCAATTTTACCACAGTGTATCCGTCTCTGTGTACAATGTTCTCCCGGTTCTGCTGCTTTCGCTCTGCATCACTTCCTGGAGGTCATTCCAGTTCACATGGAATTCCTCCAGTTCATTGTTCCTTTCAGCACAATAGTATTCCATCACCATCAGATACAGTTCCATATATTTGCAAGAGTAGAAAGCTAAATTTATTGTGCTCCTAGGCTTGTGGTAGCAAACCTATGGGGAACTCAGAGCCCTCTCTGTGGGTATGACAGGCCCCACCCCAGCACAGAGTTTGCCAGAGAGTTTGTTACTAGAAAGCCAGAGGGATGTGGGGCCAGGTTACTCCTCATCCCCTCTCCACACACTCATGAAGACATTTTTCATATCACCTACCCCTCTAAAAGTTTGCCATCATTGTCCTAGGCCTTTTAGGGAACTTAACCTCTGTTGGCTTTTATTATATTCTTTCATTAGATCTTGAATCCCAGGTTAAAATTCTTTGAGCTCTTTAAAGGTGATTTTTTTCTCTAAGTCTAATGCTTTTGCTGCTACCCTTGCTGCTCCCTCCAAAATAGATCAGCAGTGGTGATGAGCTGGGAGTATTTAAGCACCACATTCCTTGGGACCTGGCATTGTCATCTTAACCATGAGTGATTTTTTTGCCCCATTAGTGTGACTACTCTCTTCTAAGCAACAAATGTATAAAGAGAGAAAGAATAATTATGGCATATTTGTGCCAGGAAAATACCTGTGAGTCATAGCAGACTATTATTTACTCTGTATCATTGTTTGTTATAGATTAAAACATTGGGGTTTCCAAGATCCATAACTAAAATATGTTACCGGGACACTAGTATTTAAAAATAATGTAGAAAACATGTTGGAATTGGAAAACACTATATTCCAATTCTCAAACGTAATCTAGCCTCAACTCTTCCTTCTATTCAGTTCTGGAATCATCTGTATCTGTCTCAGATTGGTCTACTGAGGTACTACCAAATTAACAGGTTACCAATGTCATAGTCTGGACAGGGATCATTTTTCCATGCTTTGGTTTTTCCTGCATGGGTTTTCAGGCTGATTTCATTTAAGGAATCACCAAACAATGGAAACAAGTTTTGTACTTGTTGGGGGCCTGATTCACTGACCATAATATCATCTATAAATGGGAATATTTGGAGGACCTCACAGGAAGTATTAAAACTAAGAAGAAAGCTATTTCCATCAATAAATTATGCTACTTGAGACCATATTTCACTGAGAAAAGAAATCATTAGAAAAAAATTGATAACTTCCCTGGACTTATGATTTACTTCTGATCCCCATATGGGTTTTTCTCTCACCCAGAACTTAAATTGATGCAGGAAGGCTAGAGAGTAGAGAAGATACTTCCATGTAAGAAAGCTGTGCATCACTAGGTTGCTATTTTTTTAATTACCCAAAATGAATTTCTTTCTTTGTAATCTTTATTGACTAATCCCCAGAGAACATGTGTTATGCTCTGCCTGCTACCAACCTTTATGGTAGCATGGAAAACCTACTTTAGGAAATGCATGATGCCCCTTTCTGCTTCAGAGCAAATGCTGATACCCTCTGTTTCCTGTTTGCTTACTGCATGGTGATGAAAAGCTTTTTTAATAGACTGTTGAGTCAGAATAGAGCACGTATACAAAAAAAAAGAGGCTCACATAACTGACTTCTCCCTGTCTTCTGTGATGGCTTTTAAATGAGGATGAAGTCATGTTCTGAGTTTCTGGGGAGGAGGTGATGCTGTGACTACCTGATTTCCATCTGAGGCCACTGTATGGTCTTAAATGCATTGGGCGTGGTGCTTTCCTTTTGTTTCTTTGTGTCTATTCTTTCCTAATCTTAGATGATTGAGTGGCAGAGATTGAACAGGCCAGGTTATAATCTTGTGAGCTCTGAAAGGTTGGAAGAACCATCAGATGTCCAGCAATTAGCATCAGTAATTGAGTCTGCTATTATCCATGACCACTGACCCAGGTGAGGAGTCAAGTGAGGAGACTGCAAAACAGCTGAGTGACTGAGTAACTGATAATCCCAGCTGGGAAGTGACCCAGTAGCCAAGACATCATGCACTAAGAGCAATAGGGCAACTTACCCATTGGCTAGCCACACCAAGAAGTGAACTTGATGAGGGTGGGGTAGGGCAGAGAATATTTTATAACTACCACTCATTCTGTTTGGATCCACTTTCCCCTTGGCACTGTGTTGGTACAATGTGCTCCCAACTTGGGAAGTGGCTAGACTTTGGATCTTGGTTTGCTTTTCTCAGTAAATATTCCATTTTAAAAGATAATTGATGTTAATTGTTGAAATGGCATTAAAGACATATTAAATGGCAATTAATCTGTGTTTCCTAGGGAACACACCAGGTGGAAAGTTCATGAGTGATAGTATTAGAAAACTCCCCCCCCCACACAAGTTAGGGTTGCCCCCAGAACTGTGAAGTAAGCAGTCACTAAGCTCTGGGAACCTGACCTGCCTAGTTACTTGGAAGTTTGGATTGTGACCACAGAACCTTACATTTTCAGCAGGGCATAGGATCTCTTTTACAACATCCCTAAGAAATGATCATTTAGTCTCTGAGGCCTCTAGGCATGGGGACTCATCACCTCCTTCAACACTTGGCCCCTTCCTGTGTTTTTTTTTTTTTTTAATTTTAAACCCTTAACTTCTGTGTATTGACTTATAGGTGGAAGATTGGCAAGGGTAGGCAATGGGGGTCAAGTGATCTGCCCAGGGTCACACAGCTGGGAAGTGTCTGAGGCCAGATTTGAACCTAGGACCTCCCATCTCTAGGTCTGACTCTCAATCCACTGAGCTACCCAGCTGCCCCTCCCTGTGGGTTTTTTACCCATTACACTATTCTATGTACCAGTGGCACTAGTCTTCTTGCTGCTCCTCACATGAGATTCTCCATCTCTCAATTCTGGCTGTTTCATCTCTGGCACGTTCTTCACCTCTTGGATTTCCTAGCTTCCTCCAAATCTCAGCTAAAGTCCCACCTTCTTTAAGAAGCCTTTCACAATTCTTCTTAATCTTCTTCCCTCTGAGATTACTACCCATTTCTGTTTGTACATAATTGTTTTCGTATGGTCTACCATGACATTAGACTGTGAGCTCCTTGAGGGCAGGAACTATTTTTTGCCTTTCTTCTATCCCCAGTGCCTAGCACAGAGCCTGCCACACAAAAAGTGATGCAGTTGACTGGCTAAACTCTTTAGACATTACAATAAACTTTTATTTTTTTAAATTTTTTTCAAACCCTTAACTTCTGTGTATTGGCTCCTTGGTGGAAGAGTGGTAAGGGTGGGCAATGGGGGTCAAGTGACTTGCCCAGGGACACACAGCTGGGAAGTGTCTGAGGCCAGATTTGAACCTAGGACCTCCCATCTCTAGGTCTGACTCTCAATCCACTGAGCTACCCAGCTGCCCCCTAAAATAAACTTTTAGACAATTCTGTGGGGAATTTTTTCCTTATGTCCATCTAAATAGACCTGTCTGAAACTTTGCTTCTACTTGTAGTGCAGAGGATGGAGCACCAGGCCTGGAGTCAGGAAGACTTGCCTTCCTGAGTGTAGATCTAGCCTCAGATACTTACTGGCTATGAGACCCTGGGCAGGTCACTTAATCCTGTTTATCTTAGTTTCCCCATCTGTAAAATGAGCTGGAGAAGGAAAGGGCAAACCACCCCAGTATCTTTGCTAAGAAAACCCCAAATGGAGTCATAAAGAGTAAGATAGGATTGAAACAGTTGAATAACAAGCCACAACAAAACAATCACATTCGGTTCTTCCATGGGAGAGACTTTTGAATGTTTAATAATAGCTGCTCTCTTCACCCTGAGCCTTATCTTCCTCTGGCTAAAATCTTGCACTTCTTTTTGGTAATACTTGTATAGCATATATTAGATAATCCTTGTAGAGCATGTATACCAAACTTTTCACTGTCATGGTTGTCCTCTTTGGGGGAGTTTTAAAAAATAGGACAGAAGGTACTTTTACTAACTTAGCTAAAGGGAGGAAGCGAGAGTGAACTCAGTCAGCCTACTAAAAACAATGTTCGTATATCATTGTTGCAGATTCTATTTTGTCTGAACTACTTTTCCCTATCCCCTCTTTAGTCCTTACTGGTACCCTCTCCCTTCTTAGTTACCCCAACCTACATCTACTGATAGACACAAAGCTTAACCTAAATAACCATGAAAGTAATAGGAGAGCCTTCAGCTATCAAATTCCTCATTGGTCAGCTGTTTGAATCCTCCTAGGCCCATCCTAGACTCTTAGCATTCATCACGTTCAAATGGATGCCTTCTCAAGGTTCTGCATAGCCATAGGAGTCAATGAATCCAGATCTATCTTATAGGAAAATACATGGAGCAAAATGAGTTCTTTAAGGCTGGAGTTAATATGGGCTCTGGTTTCCCATTCCACTCTTGCCCACTGATATTCCATCAAGATGGAGACAGTAATTCAAGGGTGCCAATTTCCAAACTACCCGTCTCACTTAAATGGCCATTGCTCCTCATGAAGTTCTTTTGGTGGTTTAAAAATTCAAGCTAGGCCTTTTTTATGAACAGATGGAAAGTTTAAGAGTCGAAATACATTTTATTAGAGATGACATTTTAAGTGGATTTTAGTAAGTAAGAACAGAGGAGAGGCTGGAGCTGTTTTGTGAAATATATGTGAAAGAATGACTTAGGAAAAGGGGGCATACCCTGACTCCTCAGGGTGCGGTATGCTGGCGTGGCTGTCTGAAGCCAGGCATGACTGATTTCAAGTGTCAGAGAGTAAAGTCCCTGCATATGTGTGTGTGTGTATGTGGATACGCATGTGGCTAGCTGTTTTACACCCTCACTAATGCCACACAGTTAATAGTGTTGGGCCTGGAGTCAAGAAGACATGAGTTCAAATTGGGAATTAAATATTTACTAGCTGAGTGACCCTGGGCAAGCCACTTTATCTCTTTTTGCCTCAGTGTCCGGAACTTTAAGATGTCATAATAATGGCACCTACCTCCCAGGGTTGTGGTGAGGTTCAAATGATGTCATAAAGTGCTTAGCAAAGTGCCTGGCTCATAAATGCTTGCTTCTTTCTTAATGAGTCCTGGATCAGCTCAACTTAGCAACAGAAGCATTCGTGACCCCAGAAATGAAGCTATCCTCATCCAGGAATGTTTGTGGGCTCTTCTTTAGATGGAAAGAGGACTTCAAAGTCTCCAGTTCATTCTAGTGAGTTGTTCTGGCCACATATATTCTCTACTATGAATGCCTTTCTTTACACTTGGAGTGGATTTTGGCTCCCCCCACTTCACCCCCCCCCCCAGACACTGTGCATTGGTGGAAGAGTACCATCCCACTTCTTGGTTATAACAGTTCATAAATATGATGATTCTTAGTCTCAGCATAAGGTTAATTGAATACTAGTGGCTGGTTTGTTTATGGGAAATACCTTAATGAGGGCTAATGAGCTCTGATGTTATTAGGACTAGTAAACCACAAGAGTTATACCGACGATACTGAGAGTAGTGAGTTATAATAGCCCCGACCATACTGGAAAAAACTCAACCTGCCAGAGTAGAGGAGGGTTCAAGAGAAACCAACCACAAAGAGAGTGGGGGCCTTAGGGATAGGAAGCGAGAGAGGCAATATGTGTACTTCCTCAGTTCTGAGTTATTCTGGAGATTTCCTGATTTTATTTAGAATAATATCAGCTACTTTATAAAGAGCTTTAAATTTCCAGGGATGTTTCCATTGCCTTATTGTTATGAGACTATGAAGATATTTTTATAGAGAAAAAAAATTGGAACTATTACTTGATGAAAGAGGAGGAGGAAGAATGGGTTTCCAGAGTTCATGAAACATTGTTGGCAAAATCTGCCCAGACACTTCAAAAATAGTTACATATTCATTCTTCTAGTTTAGGCCTTTTCATTTTCTTTCTTTTTTTTTCTTTTTTGGCAGAAGGTAGGATGGAGGGAGATAAAGAAGGGAGGAGGGAGTGGGGGTAGAGAAAGCGACATCTGTCAGAGATAAAGAGACTGAGAGAGATAGAGACAGACAGAGGTGGTCATAAGGCACAGTTAGATGAGAGAAAGAAATTTATTTACTTCAGGATCTGATCTAGAATGATCTCCGATATCTCCTCTTTAGGACCAGGGAGGTATTAATCCCTGTTCTCTGAGTTCGTCAAACCACCTACATGTGAAGAACTGTGTTTGGTTTGGGGAAATGCATTTTAGAGTGATGTGGATAAGGTATAGAGTACCCAGAGGGAAGGACTCAAGATTCTGTCATATGAGAATTGAGTATGGAAACTAGGGATGTTTCACCTATAGTATTTGAAAGGTTGCCATCATTTGGAAAATGGGTTAACCTTGTTATGCTTCTTGGACATGATTCTCCCTTGGTATATGATAGCTCACAATACATTTGTCTATTGCCTTTATGATGTCACCACTCATATGGTAACTCTGGGTGTACTTCAGAGTCTCTCTCTGGGCGTTCTTCTCTTGATTCTGTACTCTTTCTTTTGGTAATCTTAGCTTCCATAGATTTAATTACCATCTCCATGCAGATGATTTACAGTTCCCCATTTTCAGCCTAGAGCCACACTAAATAGATATTTTAAATATGTCCCATAGACCCCTCAAACTTACATTTCTAAAGCATAATTCATTATCTTGTCCCCCAAACCTACCCCTCTTTTCCCTATTACTGTCAAGGGACTAATTTTCCTCTTAGGTTTTCAACCTTGCATTCATTCTTGATCTTTTATTTGCTTTCGCTCCACACATCCAATTAATTGCAATGCCTATATCTTCTACACATATACCCTTCTCTTAGAAGCCACGAGGTTGACAACAGATTGAGCACTGGTCCTGGAATTAGAAAGATCTGAATTCAGATGTGGCTTCTGACACTAGCTCTGTGACATGACTATCACCTGACCTCTGTCCCTCTCTGTCAGTTTCTTTAATTGTTATATGGAGAAAATAGTAGCACCTTCCTCCAAGAGCATCCTTAGTATCCTCTGGGAGTAGGCTCTCCAAAGATTCCCCAAATCATTTTGAGCTCTAAGTACACGATCCTGTGATCCACTTCTCCTTCATCTTCTACTCAACTGCCAAAATGATTTTCTTAATTCATAAGCCTGACCGTGTCACTCCTCTGCTCAGTAAACTCCAGTGGTTCCCTTTTATCTCTAGGATAAAATATATCTCCCTTTTCTTTGATATTTAAAGTCATTCATAATCTGGTTTCAATTTATTTTTCTAGGATTATTCTCTATTATTCCCCTCCTTATACTTTATAATTTCACTCAAATTAGCTTTATTGCTTCTCCTTATAAGATACCCCCCCCCATATCTTTTTCTTTTCTTTTCTTTCTCCCTCTCTTTCTTTCTCCCTCTCTTTCTTTCTCCCTCCCTCTCTTTCTTTCTTTCTCCCTCCCTCTCTTT
>NC_058135.1:10337894-10393584 GCF_016433145.1 Gracilinanus agilis | reverse complement strand
CTTTCTTTCTTTCTTTCTTTCTTTCTTTCTTTCTTTCTTTCTTTCTTTCTTTCTTTCTTTCTTTCTTTCCTTCTTTCTCTTTTTCCAAAGCAGAAGAGGGTCAAGGGCTAGGCAAATTGACTTAAATGACTTGCCTAGGCTCACAGCTAGTAAATGTTTGAGAACAGATCTGAGCCCACAATCTCTCATTTCTAAACCTGGTTTTCTATCCACTGAATTACCCGACTGCCCCTAAACTCATAGTTTCTAGATGATAAAAGTTCTTTTCTCCCCTTTGTAGTACCCTCATGAAATTCCTCTTAGTCATGTTGTAGATTTATAATTGTGTTCTTAGAAAGTCCTGAAACTATTTTTCCTTTCTTTGTCTAGTTTGTCTATGGCTTTCAATGTAGATGCAGCCACCAGTAACTACTACTGGAGATTCTGGGGATACTGCTAGTATGCTAAAGAGAACTATGAATTGTCTTACCCCCTCATTTTCCTTTATGGAAGGAGTGGGGAGAAGAAAGAGGCTCTCCTCCTTCCATATTCTCAAACAATTCCCTCTTTGAACTTGCTCTCTTTCCTTGAAGCTGCATGGTACCCAAATACTGGTTGGCCAGTTGGCTTGCTCTTTGTTTGAAAACCTTTGGGGGTTTTCTATTTATGATAAAGCATACTTAAGTTTGATGCCTTTGACTGAGTGATTGATTGATTCAACAGAAATGTTCTCACCTAAGTTAGCATCATTACCACAGTATGTTGTTAATTACTTTAATTGTATTTGGGTGATTATTTGATTGCTTAAATTGACTAAAAGACTTATATTTGCACGTTTTGCCTTCTGGATAGAATAGGAGCTCCTTGACATCAGGGACTGTTTATGTGTGTATCCTCAAAGCCATCAGACGTCTGGGACACCATAGTGTCTATATCTATATCTTTCTATATGGATATCTCATGCTTATTGATTTTAAAATGTTAATATCATTTGTTTTTATTACTTTCATTTCTAAATACTTCACTCCCCCTTTCCTCAGTCCATTGAGTGAGTCATACATTGTACTGAAAGATAAAAAGGAAGGGAAAAAAGAGCAATTAAGCACTAACCAATCTGCAGTCAAGTTTGACAGTATATGAAATATTTCATGGACTTAGTAGTCCACCTTTGTAAAGAAGGGAGCCAGATAAGGCTTGCTCATTGATTGACTAGTGGACTGATTGATCCAAAACAAAACCTTTGAAATAGAATTACTCCAAAGTGGAATGGCCTTCCCTTGGAAGTAATGAATTAACCGCATCGAAGTTTTTCAAAGAAAGGTTGGGTGACCACTCGCCAGTATGCTGACCCAGAGATTCTTAGGTATGGATTAAACTATATGACTCCCAACTGTGATTTTGTGATTCTGGGAGCAAGTAGCCAGGAAAAGTATGACTTCTCTCTGAGAGAAAGGTATGGTTTCCGAGGAATAGGGGAGAGAGACCTGATTCTGTAGTCAATGGCTCTGAGATAAAAAGCCTACCTTGGACACTTTATTAACTGCGTGTACCCTTGAATAAGTCATCTAGATTCCCTGGGCCTCAGTTTACCCATTTACAAAATGAGGGGATTGGATTATTTTATGTCTAAGATCTTCTCTAGGTCTACATTTATACAATAATCCTTCAGTTGTAGCTCAGTCTGAGTATGATATGCATTTTTATTTAACTTAAATTTGAATGATGCCTGTCAACTCCTAAATTGATTTCTTTCTTTCTTTCTTTCTTTTTTTTTAAAATTGAATTCATATGAACTAAACAAAGATCAATCCCCACTCCTGCCCCCCCCCCTTTTTTTTCAATTGGCAATAGCAGGTCAGGTCTATGTAAACATTTAAAAAATTTTTATTTGAGTTATTTGTAATTCTCTTTCTGAATCTGCTGAAAAAACATTTCTTCCCTCACTCATTTTTTTCTTTTTATACGTTTGTAAACAGTTTCTCCCCATTCTGCTTACTAAGCACAAGCTGAAAAGCCAGCAGATAATTCATTTCATATTCCATGGAGATCAGTGAATTCATACACTAACTGTGGATTCCAGAGTACAATTTTCAGCCTTATTGGACATATCCCCTTTGCTCAATTTTCTCACAGAGCCCACATAGACTTTTCCCAACCTCAAGCTCTTCTGTCAAACCATAGCTGACGTTATTTATTTTAATGGATGGGGATCCTTCTTTCCATTCTTTCAAGGGGTTGGTTAGAATTACGAATGGAATTTTCCCAAATGTTATTGTTGGTCTCCCTCCGTTTCAACAGCTGTTTGTCATCCTACTAATATGGTTTTTGGAACAAGGGTTGTTGCTGAGGTTCTCTTTCTGGACGACTGAAAGCCTTTTCTCTAACAATCACTAAACCTGGGGAATATCCTTAAACAGGATACAATGATTACCAGATTTATTCATGAATTCATGTAAGTCATCAATAATTGATTGTCTTCTATGTAGACAGGTTTCGTGTGAGGGGCTAGGAATATGATGACAAAAATAATACACTTCCTGTCCTTAAGGAGCTTATATGCTATTCAGAGAAATATGGTCACTGACAAGTAATAAATAAGTAAATACAAAGTTGTACACATTTGTTGTTCATTGTAGGAAGTGCTACCAATTGGGGAGAGGGATCAGGAAAGGCCTCTTATTGGAGGTGGCGTTTAAGCTGACTTTTGAAGGAATTGAGGATTCTTAAGAGGGGGAAAGTAAGGAGGGAGGGCATTCTAAGCCTCTGAGAAGGCATGGAGTTGTTAAATCTGATGTGAAAAAATGTCTGTTTCTTGCTAAGGACTGTCCATACCACAAAATACTGCCTATCACTTGTCCTTGTCAACACATAAAGGATCTGAATCATGCACTTACATTGTAAATCTCAAGTATAGAAGTTCACTAACAGGTCTGATGGGAAATATTAAGATCTCAGTGCAGACAAACAAATGCATATCCCAGTCACTCAGGTAAACCTAGACCATAAAACAATTGGATGGAATATAAAGCAAGTAATACATATTTTAATTAGTATGTGTGAACATGTTTTTTTTTAAATTAAAATAATAAAGGAACAAAATACAATTCTAAAAAATGGAATTTGTGGACTTGGAAAAGATCTTTCCTTCAAATATCATGGGATAGTAGGAAGAACACTGGCTCTAAACTCAGAGGACCTCCTTTCAAATCCTGCCTCTAACATTTATTCTTTGCGTTATCTTGGGAAAGTCACTTAATTTCCCTGGGCCTCAGTTTCCTCATCTACAAAATGAGAAGGTAGGATTATACGGCCTCTGAAGCTACTTCAAGATTGAGATATAGGCTTCCTGAAAAGAACTAGATATCTAATAAACATAGAAAATGGAAATAAATATACAAGACCCTCAAGCCATTACCTAAAGGATGTGACATTTTTAAAATTTAAAATTATTTGTTTGCTAATTAAAATACCCAGATAACTCCCTCCCTTCTCCAATTAGAGAAGGCATCGTTTGACAAAAAGATACATGTGTATGTAAAATTATATCTTCCATGTTTCTGTTTATCAGCTCTTTCTCTGGAGGTGGACATACAAGTCATAATTTGAAAAATATTTCTGTTGCTGTTTTCTCTTGATTCTATTGTTCTATATGTTCTCTTCATAATTTCAGGTAGGCTGTCTTTCCACAGTTTTCCTCGACCCAAAGAGGCATCCCTTATGACAAAGAATAAAAAAGAAAGATACAAAAGAAAACGACTCTCCCAAAGTGTATTATTGTACCTGTCTTTCCACAACCCCTAAAATATTCATTATTTCCACCTTTTGTGGTATTCCCTAACTTGTAAAGCATGAGATGAAATTTCAGCATTGTTATGAATTACATTTCTCTATTATTAGCCGTTTTGACCATTCTATCATACGGTTGTTGATAGTTTGAAATATATGTAATATAAGTTTATACACATATACATATATATTTACAAATAATTAAAAATAGTTTCTCTGAATTAACTTTAAAACAGCAAAAATAACGGCGTTGTAGAGAAACAATTGTGTACACAAAACTATTTGGGAAGAAACTGGGAGGGCTCCAAGTGCAGACTAACAAATCTCTAAATAGATGGCAGCGTCTAGAGGCAGCTGTGTAGGCTGCAGCCTCAGCTTTGGAATCTTCAGCTAACTAACTGTGAAGGGGTCAGGCAGCTCAGAAGCACTATTTTTTTTTAAACCCTTGTACTTCGGTGTATTGTCTCATAGGTGGAAGAGTGGTAAGGGTGGGCAATGGGGGTCAAGTGACTTGCCCAGGGTCACACAGCTGGGAAGTGTCTGAGGCCGGATTTGAACCTAGGACCTCCCGTCTCTAGGCCTGACTCTCACTCCACTGAGCTACCCAGCTGCCCCCAGAAGCACTATTTTTAATTATTGTGGAGGACAATAAAATACATTTAAAAATATTTTTCAAACTATCAGCAACCATATGATAGAACAGTCCAAACAGCTAATAATTTGAGAAATACAATTCTAAACAATCCAGAAGTTTCATTGCATGCTCAACAAGTTGCAAAGTAAGGCAGAAGTCAGGAATAATCAATATGGGGGGGGGGAGGGTGGAAAAAGAGATTTGTCTTCTGTATCTTTCTTTTTTATTCTTTGTTTCAAGGGACGGCTCTCTGGATCTGGGTAGGAAAGTTAGATATATTTGGAAATTAGACTAATGGAAAAACAAATTATGTCAATAAAGAATTTTTAATAATAAAGTTAATAGAGTCTGGAGAGGAAAGCAATTAGATCCAAAGGTCCCAAGTCTATACTGATTCTCAAGCAATAAATCAACAAGTACTTTAAAAATATTAGGTACTATGTATCAGGTGTTGTGCCCTGGATACAAAGATAATAATGTAATAATCACTGCCTTCACTTCAAGAAGCTTTCGTTATATTAAGGAACACCAGATCTCTCCCTTCTTCTTTGCCCCCGCTTTCTCTCTTTCCTCTCTTTCTCCTTCAATATCTCTCTCTTCATGTGTATATACAGATATAGAATAGGGGAGGCAGGAAAGGTTTAGATCAGAGGTTTTTAAACGTGTGTGTGTGTGTGCGTGCGTGTGTGTGTGTATGTATGCATGATAGGCCACTCTGGCAGTCTGGCTAATCCTACTGACCCCTTCTCAGAATAATATTTTTACATGAATAAAATAAAATATATTGGATTTCAAAGGAAAGAGATTGTAATGAAATTCCATTATTAAAAAAATACAGATCCAAAAAATAGAGAGAAGTCCAAGGTTGAAACTTCTAGTTTTGACACTCATCTTACAACATATGTCATTACAAGTGCAGAATATGTATGGATATTAGACTTTCATATTAAAAGACACATCAAAAGAAAAAATAAAGGAGGAAGATTTATGGAATGATCTCCCTTGATTCTTCTTCTTCTTAAATTTTTATTTGTTTTGATTCAAAGATATTTCCCCAATTAAATTTAATTTAATAACAGTTTTCAACATACATTTTCCAAAGTTATAAGGTCCAAATTGTTTCCCATCTCCTTTCCCTTCCCATTCTTGGAGATGGTGATAAATTTAATTTAGGTTATACATATATTATCATGTAAAATGTACTTCTATATTGTCATTGCTGTAAGAGAATACTCATATAAAGCTAAGACCCTAAAATAAAATTATAAATTAATGAGAAAAATCATATGCTTTGATCTGCACCTGACTCTAACAGTTCTTTTTCTGGTGGTGGATCACACTCTTTGTCACAAGACCTTCAGAACTGGTTGGATCATTGTTTTGCTGTGAGTAACTGAGTTTTTTACAGCTGATCATCTTACAATGTTGCTGTTACTATATACAATGTTCTCCTGGTTCTGCTCATTTCACTCTGCATCAGTCCATGCAAGCTTTTCTAGGTCTTTCTGAAATCATTCTATTTATCATTTCTTACAGCACAACAGTATTCCATCACCATCACATACAATTTGTTCAGCCATCCCCCAATTGATGGGCAACCCCTCAATCTCTAATTCTTTGCCATCACAAAAAGAGCAGCTATAAATATTTTGTACTAGTATACCCCCCCTTTTGTTATCTCTTTGAGATACAAACCCAGTAGTGATATTATAGGATTGATATACACAGTTTTATAGCCCCTTGGGAATAGTTCCACATTGGACTATGGTTCTTTTTAACTAAATAAAGGATAGCTCCTATGGCAACATGCAAAACTTATTTCATATGAAATAGAAAAGCTTTTCACATGCTTTTGGTAGACTTACTAACAAGTTCGAGGCTTACCAGTTAATCTCAACTTGGTTTAGTCTGTCTACAGAGATGGTTTTACCATGGTGTGGCTGTGCCACCTGCTACAGCTTCTTAGAGCATCCCCGAGAGAAGACAGATGGACACAAGAGGTAGATGAATAGCCTTGAGAAGAGCTCTGCAAACCCTCCTCCTGAGATGGGCAGCTAGGTGGCACCACAGTGCCCAGAACTCTGGCCTCACACCAAAGATGCTTGAACACTCCTTGAACACCCCTAGCATATCACACCTATAAGTCTATATAGTTTGTATGAACCTGGAATAGAAACTTAGGTCTATGATTTCACTGATATTTTGTAGACTGCATTGGCTTACAGGAAGGAAGGCAATATGCATTTATTATATACCTATCATATGCCATTATCTGTGCTAAATCCTTTATAAATATTTCATCTGATCCTCACAACAACTCTGGCAGGTAAGTGCTATAATTATCCACATTTTACAGATGATGATACTGAGACAAAAACAAGTTAAATGACTTGTCTAGGATTACAACTAGCAAATATCTGTGGTTTGATCTGAACTCAACTCAGACCCAGTGCTCTATCCATTGTGCCTTCTGGCTGCCTCTGTGATATTTTGAAAAACTGAATACAAGGTAGTTTTGGTAGAGAGGGTATCGAATTTCACAGGAAAGCGGGAATTCTAAGGCTTGATGAACGAAGGAGGGCATTTAAAGCATGGAGGAAAGCTATGGTAGAAGTAAGGAGGTGGGAGACAGATGAAACAGTACATAGGGCAGGACATTTGGATGATAAACTGTCAAATAGAGTAATGTATAAGAGTCTAGTAAGCAGGAAGGTGCTAAATTGTGAAGAGCTTTAAATGTAAGACAGAGGAGTTATCATTTGATCCTGTCATGGAGGTAACATGGAGCTTCTGGAGTTAATTTAGTAGAGAGTGACATGATCAGACCTGAGGTTAAGGGAAAAAAATACTGAGTTAGCTATGTGCAACATAGATTAGAGTAGGGAAACATCTGAGGCAGAGTGTTCTATACCACATAAAACATGTTGACGTTTACCTACTTTTCTACATATTAATTCCTTGGCAAATCACTTTATCTCTCATAGTCCAAAAATAAGCAGGGAGACAAACTTTCAATATCCCCTTTCCTTTGTCCTCTTAGTACACTATTCTGCCAGGACATACCTTTAAGATTTACGGTATCAACAAATGCCTTTATGACTTTAGATTGAGGAGTGTTGGCACTGGTTGAATGAGTCTGCTGGTGAAGTGTGCCAAAATTCCCCAATATACCTTCCTATTGGCAAAGACAACAACTGATATCAGGTCTTTGCCCAAATCTAATTTGAACCACACTTTTCAGGTTCTGCCCAACACACATGGAGAAGGTGCCTACTGTGTCCAGAGCCCTGTCCATGGCCATGTAGGAGAAATGTCCTCTTAAAAATGGAAAAAAGTCCTCCTCAATTTGTAAATTCACAGCCATTGGGGGTTTTGCTGAACATTATCTATTCTAAAGTCCAAACCCCTCTTATTTACATGCTACGTGGCTGAGGAGAAGAAATCCTTCTTTGATAGTCCAAGGAGGTGTGGAGAGAGGGGTAAGGTAAGTGGATACAGGAAAGGAAAAGACTGAACATTTCTCATCGATTTCCATAAGGCATTGGGAGTTCGACATGGTGACATGGAGCAGCTTTGGAGCACTCCCACGTGATTGGGGTGGCAGTCTAAAGCAGTTTTGAAAAGAAAGAAAAATACCTGTGGTGGGACCATACGTGCCTCCTAGGAGCTTTATTCTTCCCACACATTAGCTGTGATGCAGTGATAGAGTTTTGCCAGTGCACCCTCTGGATACTTTGGGAGGTGGGGAGCATTTGTAGCAGAACTGGGAGGAAGCTCTGGGTCTGAACTCCTTTTAGAGAAAGGGAAAGCAGGAAAATTCAGGAGAGAGAAGGAAAAGAGGCAACAGTAGACCTAGATTCAGAAAGTTGCCCTGCATCCCGGATGCCTCCTCCCTATACTGCCAGGATAAGCCTAGAGAACACCAAGGCATTGTCTCCCTTTTTAGGGCCAGTTGTTCATTTCAGAATTTAGATATCCCCACTCTTCGGCAGCTGGAAAGAGGATGTGGACTTTCAGATCTCTTCCTCCTTTCTTTACCAACTTGTCTCAGTTGTGATCTTCATTTGAAGAAGGAAAGGCTGATGGGACTTCACTGATTCACATATCTGGTGCCAGGAGTCAAAAAGCCTTTGAGCTCCCGAGTTTCCTGTGCTCCATCACTAGGTGCATCGCCAAGCCCTTTACTCTTTTCTAAGCTGCTAAATTGTGCTGAGATAACACCACTGGGACTTTGGAGAGAATGAACAGGAAAATCTTCAGAGAAACTAGTAGACTTGGCCAATAGCTGGGGTGAGTGTAGAGAGAAAACCTCCATTGCTTGGGAGTTTGAGGAGGTTTTTGGTTTATTTGTTTTGTCAGATATTTTCATTAGTTATTTGAAAAGAGAATCAACTAGTGAAGTATCCAATTCACCTGCTCTGCAAATCAAAGTCTTCAAGAGTCGATGGACACATTGAGAAGGAAATTGAGGGGGCAGCTGGGTGGCTCAGTGGATTGTGAGTCAGGACTAGAGATAGAAGGTCCTGGGTTCAAATTTGGATTCAGGCACTTTCTAGCTGTGTGACCCCGGGCAAGTCACTTAACCCCCATTGCCTAGCCCTTACCACTCTTCTTAGAACTAATATGCAGTATTGATTCTAAGGTGGAAGGCAAGGGTTTAAAAAAAAAAAAGGGGGAATTGACTTGCCCAGGCTCACACAATCAGTTTGAGTCAGAAGCAGGATTTGAAACTAGATCTTCTAAACTCTAAAGTCAGCTCTCTTTTGACTGTGTCATGTTCCCTTTAAGGTGGGAGCTTCTGGTTTGGGAAATGGGTGGTGAGCATGTTCCCTGACAATCTTTTGTTGTTCAATCATTTTCAGTTGTGTCCAATTTTTTGTGACCCCATTTGGGGTTTTCTTGACAGAGTTATTTAAATAGTTTGCTGTTTCCTTCTTCAGATCATTTTACAGATGAAGAAACTGAGGCAAACACAGTAAGTTTCTGAGGCTAGATTAAACTCCAGAAGATAAATCTTCTTGACTCCAAGCCTGACAACCCTTGTCAAGCTTTGTTTCCTGCTACATGTTTATTTTTAAGTAAATGCCCTTTTGTATTTCCATGATGCCACGTAGTCAAATCAAGTTGGTCTGGGGAGATACAGAAAGATGGGCCAAAAAGGGTTTGGTGAGCAGAGATTTTGAATAGATAGTATAAATCGAGAGAGAGAGAGAGAGAAAGAGAGAGAGAAAGAGAGAGAGAGAGAGAGATGATAGCAATTTTTTTAATGCTTACCTTCTGTCTTAGGATCAGTACTATGTATTGTTTCAAGGCAGAAGAGTGGTAAGGGCTAGGCAATGGGGTTTGCTCAGTCTCTTGCTTAGTCACACAGCTAGGAAGTGTCGGAGGCTAAATTTGAACCCAGGACCTCTGGTTTTTAGGCCTGGCTCTTAATATACTGAGCTACCCAGATGCTCTTTCTTTTTTTTTTCTTCTTCTTCTTCTTTTTTTTAACGCTTACCTTCCATCTTAGAATCAATACAATGTATTGGCTTCAAGACAGAGGAGTGGTAAGGGCTAGGCAGTGGGGTTAAGTGACTTGCCTGGAGTCTCACAAGAAAGTATCTGAGTTCACATTTGAACCCAGGACCTCTTGTCTCTTGACCTGGCTCTCAATCCACTGAGCCACCTCGCTGCCCCTATATATAGCACTTTTCTAGTGCTTTAAGGTTTCCAAGGTGTTTTACATGACATCTCACTTGAACTTCACAGTAACTCTGGGACATAAGTACTAATATTATGCCTGTTGGATTCTGAGAAAGATCAAATTTCTTTGACTATCTAGGTCCCCATGACTAGGAAGTGCCAAAAGCATCATTTGAACTCTTCATCCTGGCTTCAATTCCAACATTCTAGCCACTGTGCCCTCTAGCTTCTTACAGAGTCCCAGAATCTCCAGGAACACAATCTTAGGAACATAGATGGGCAACCCTGGCTCGTCAGATAGAACGATGGTCTCTATTTCTGAAGCTTTTCTGTACTTTTTCATAGAGGGAATATTTTCTGTTTTAGCAACATGGATCATACCAGTTTCCGATTTTTCTTCGGTTATATCTAGAGGGGAATACTCTATTCCATGGTGTGATATCAGATGAATCAAAGCTTGAAAGTTTTATGACATAAAAGAAACTGAGCAGGGTAATCCAAATAGTTGATGAAAACTTTGTAAAAAAAAATGGATGCTGCTGAGTGTTTCTTGGAGAACTACTTGTGCTGGCACTAATAGTTCTTAGTCCTGCAGGGCCAACCTTGAGGGACTATAGAACTTGGTTTTACCACTAGGCTCTGTTGTGTTTGTTTCCAATTATTTCCTCGGGTTGAGACAAAGTACCCTTCTGCGCAAAATAAAAGCTTTTTCTATGTGTCATTTCTTAATTAAAAAACACCCCCTCCCCCCCCCCCCCCAATTTTTCCATTCCAATCATTCATTTCCTATTGAGGTTTTCTTTGGTATATATTTAGAAGTGGCTCATGAATTTCAGAAATGATTATTAAGCTGAAAACAAACAACAAAACCACAAAGATGAGAATAAAAGGGATTACTTATTAGTGGGGACAGGTATGCTATTCATTTCCTATAAGTATGGATCCTGTTTTTTGAAATGGAGTTTAGACCTTGCTCAGGGAATTCATTTTTGTGGTTTACATTTATGATTATACCTTAAATAAGGGTTTGCAATTCTATGAATTCTATTAGCAAAGCAGCCAGAGGTGGAATGTTGGCTCGAACCTACTTTTTTAGTTGAATGCATATTAATCCCTTTGGCAAATCCCTTTACCTCTCTTGGCCTCTGTTGGACTAGATGACTTCTTAGGTTCCTCCAGACTCCAAGTCTTCAATCACGTTATACTTCATTCATTTGTTATTCTAGTCAAACTGGCCTGCTAGGTGTTATGGGTACACAATATCCCATCGCCTTGCTTGGTGCCTTTGTATAAATGGTCTTCCATGTCTGGAATGTGTTTCCCTTTCTTTTAACTTCTGTTCCACAGGATTCCTGGCCTCTTTCAAAGTATAGTCCAAATTCTGCCTTTTACATGAGGTCTTTCTTGATGCATCCAATTATCATCACTCTCCTTTTAAAATTCCTCTTTATCCGGTGTCCCCCTGGTATCTCTCCAGTTGTTTGTAAACTTCTTGGGGCCAGGTTCTGTTTTATTTTCATCTTTGTAGCTTTTGCCCCTACCGCACTGCCTCAAATGTTATAATTATCCCTAACACTTACCCGAGAGTGCCTGGTATACATTAAACACTTAATAAATGCTTGTTGATTTGATTAAGTGCTTAATAAATGCTTCTTACAAAAAACTGATGAGATCTTGATCCTGCTCTTTAGACAAAATCTTTCTGATTCTGGGACAGAATCAGAATGTGGCACATGCTATTTGCATGTAATTTGTCCTTTCATGGTAACTCATGACTTTAATGAATTAAAAAAAAAACAACTTCTTTTTATTATTATTAGAATTACCTCTTGTGAATAAATTCAGGATGCTCATCCATGAGAAGGAAGGAAATCAACAAGAAAGTAAGGCAGAATTTAGGAGAATCATGGGAAACACCTAGAAAAGAAGTTTTATGTGATAGTAAAGGAAGATGTGACATTAGAGTTTGTTTGGGGGCAGAGATTCCCAGAAACAAACAAATAAAAAATCTATTTCCTCTGCACACTAAAGTGTGTCTCTTGAAAGAACAGCAATATTTCCTCTCTCAATAATTCATAGAATCATAAACATTTAGGTCTCATAGGCTACAGAGATGGACTTTTAGCAGATTCTTCCTGGAAACGTACCAGGGAATGTTTCTCTGACCTTTTCCTAAGGATCTCCAGAGAAAGGTATTTCATAACTCCCCATCAATAGCATATTTTAGTTACCTAGTGGGGGATTTCTCATTTGCAATGAATTTAACCTTTCATGGTGTCCTTTCAAATCACAATTTCAGGGGCAGCTGGGTAGCTCAGTGAAGTGAGAGTCAGGCCTAGAGACAGGAGGTCCTAGGTTCAAACCCGGCCTCAGCCACTTCCCAGCTGTGTGACCCTGGGCAAGTCACTTGACCCCCATTGCCCACCCTTACCAATCTTCCACCTATGAGACAATACACCGAAGTACAAGGGTTTAAAAAAAATCACAATTTCATCATTTCATAGCTTTAGAATAGGAAGTCCATCTGATGTCATTTGTTTAACCCAATTATTATTTTTTTAAACTCTTACCTTCTCTTTTAGTATCAGTTCGAAGACAGAAAAGAGCAGAAAGGGCTAGGCAACCAGAGTTAAGCGACTTGCTCAGGATCACACATCTAGGAAGTGTCTGAAGCCAGATTTGAATCCAGATTCTCTTAGCTCCAGGCCTGTGCAACCCATTCATTTTTACAGTTGAAGAAACTGAGGCTAAGAAATGTTACATGACTTCCCCAAGGTCACTCAGGTAATAAATAGGAAAGCTCAGATAAAAAGCCAAGTCTTCTGACTCCAAAACCTTTACCCTCTTAACAAATCTATTTCCTCCAGATTTTTCCTTGGTGGAGAGATGAAATAGTGGATCATACTTATATAATTATGTGTTTCTAGCAGCAAGTCATATCCATTCCAATTCTCAATTTCCTCATCTACAAATTGAGGATAATATCACCTAAGCTATTTCCTTTGCAAGGTTATACAGATCAAATGAGATGTGAATAAAGGACTTTTAAAATGGAAAACAGCATATAAATGAAGAATTTTTACTTTTATAATAATTATGATTAACAATAATAACAATAATAATGGTGGAACTCTTCCAAAGATGCTTTCAGCAGGCCTGCAGAAATGGATCTACATCTGGATACTTTATTCAATTTAAAAATCAATTATTTTATCTACCTATGCAGAATATTAACATTCAGACAACATTAAATATAAATGCATAATAGCAGGAGAGCAACTTATTCTAACCTTTTCTATAGGAACTCCATTAAAAAGATGATAGTGAGATAAATAATCATATAATCTTTCTCTCCTCCCACATGTCTGTGTCTCACTCCAACCAACTTATATTTCTTTTCTCTGATCGATGTCTCTCAGTGGGGTAGTGGATACCTTACATTCTAGGGGGAACACTTATGGATGGCCTCACTTAATACTTTATAACCTGAGCCCCCCCATAGTATATCCCACTGATAGGATTAGATTCCATTATTTCTCCTTTTTTAAAAAACTCTTATCTTCTGTCTTAAAATCAATACTATGTATTGGTTCTAAGGCAGAAGAATAGTAAAGGCTAGGCAATGGAGGTTAAGTGACTTGCCCAGGGTCACACAGCTAGGAAATATCTGAGATCAGATTTGAATTCAGGGCCTCCCATGTGTGGGCTGGGCTCTCAATCCACCGAACCACCTAGCTGCCCCCTACTTAATTATCTTCTAACAAAGATCCTAATCGAATAACATACAAAGAATAAAAGTTTAACACATTCATAAAATCAAGGCATACTTTGCCATCATTCTACAGTACACAGAATTTTTGGATTAGAGTAGGCCCACCTATGGTACAATGATAGATATGGAGGGAACACATAGCCAAGGTAATTCCCAACTCTTGAGTGGCAGAACTCTGATGTTCAATCTTTTTTCTTGACCTTTAGGGTTTTAATCTCTTCTTCTCTCACATCCCTTATAAACATTGCCACTGTCATGGCTTTGAGGTTAGAGGGGTGGCTCTGCTGCTTGACTTGATCTCTCTGTCGCTGAGCTGCTTAGCTCCACACAGGTCAGGATGACTCTACTGGTCTCCCTCGATGTGGCTCTTCAGTGGCATCTTTGTCACTTCTAGTTCATTGGAAGCCCTTGGCTTTTTGTGCTCTTTCGAAAGGGGCAGAGATCCTTATCCAAGGTTTGGCAGAAGCCTCACTAGTTCTCTTTTGGCTGGCCCATGAGTATTTTTCTCATCTCCCCGAAGATAGTGAGAGAGCAGAGAGAGACTTTCTTTCATTTTGCAACCATTTCTGGTTATGGGGTGGTTCCCCTTAGTGAGAAGCTTCCTTTTAACATATGTTAGCCATGCAATATATTTCTCAAATCTTCCTCTTGCAATCTGTGGTCATTTGCCCAGGAATGACCAAGTAGCTCTGGGATTCGTGGTTCCCTAGTTCTAAATTTCTCCTGCTGGTCTTATGAAAGTGAGTAGCTAGAATATAAGGTATGGCTGTAGTCTATGTTCTGGGATCAGGTCCATTTTCTCTGTTCTTTTCTGGCATTCAAAAACAACTCTTTAAAGCCTCTACCTTGGGAGCCTAGGTGGCACAGTAGGACAGCTGGGCAGCAGCTGAGTGGAAAAAGTGCCGAACCTGGACTCAGACTCATTGTTGTGAGTTCAAATACAGCCCCAGATACTTACTGGCTATGCAACCCTGGGCAGGTTCTTTAACACTGTTGGCCTCAGTTTTTTCATCTGTAAAATGAGTTGGAGAAAGATATGCCAAACCATTACAGTATCTTTGCCAAGAAAACCCCAAACAAAGATTGATATGACTAAAATGACTGACTAAAAAAAAACAAACAAAAACAAGGTGGCACACAGTCATTAGAGTGCTGGACATGTAATCAGGAAAATCTTCGTTCAGATCCAGCAATAGACATTTCCTAAATGTGACACTGGGTAAATGACTTAACCTCTGCATGCCTCAATTTTTTCAGCAGTAAAATGGTGGTAATAATAGTGCCTATCTTTAAGGATTTTTGTGAGAATCAACAAGATGATATTTGAAAAAGTGCTTAACATAGTGCCTGGCACACAGTAGGTTCCATATAAATATTATCATTAACTACTATCTATCTTTTCATCTTATGACTTTCTCAAATCTGGATGGGGCAATTCTCACAATGATAATGCTGCTGCTATTGACAATGATGTAAGACATAACTATTGCTACTAGAAATTACAGATGAATTATCCTCACGGATCACAGACTGCCTTTTTGGAGATTTTGTAGGAATGTCAAAGGTGAGTGAAATAACAATGCAATAAATACAAACCTCTAAATATCCTTGAGAATTTCAAAGTTAGAAAAATTCAATGAAGCATGCTCACAAACAAAACTATTGTTCACAGTTGTCTAGACATAATATTAACATTAGAATGGGAGGACCCATACTGATGATGTTATGAGTGCCTCAAAGCATGAAGGACATTGAAATATGAGTATTTATATATGATGACAAATTAGGGGAAAAATTTATAGTGCTAGAAATTCAGCTGTAAAAGCACCTCTAGTGGATTAATTTCTGCTGGGACATATTTTTCAGAAAAGAATTGCTGTCATTGATGTTCATTTGAATAGAAATAAAAGTCTGTTTTTAAAATCATATAGACACATGGCTGAGAGTATCATTGCAGGTAAAAAAAATCATAGTCACCAAATATTTTGGAAGTTAGGATCAAATGCCCAGAATTATAACCTAGGAGCTCACTGTACTTTATGAACTAACAGATAGCTAATCATCATACCACAATAACATTATAGAGAACTTTTGTCCAGGTTTTCAGATATTACGTTGACCCATGGTTTTTTTTAAAAGGTAATATGAATTAATTTCACTTTTTTGTTTATAGCTGTCCCTTGCTATTTCGTAGTTCACTTATCGGGGCTTCATTGTATTGTAGCTTTAAAAAAAATATATATCTAATTCTGTTTTGCAGAGTTTTCGCTATATTGCGGGATTTTGTGGATGAATTTCATACTGTAACAATGGATATGCAGAACACCACTGCTGCTTGTGCAAGTTTGCCAATGTTAGATTGTACACAGCACACTATTGGCTGATGGAATGAAAGGTGACCAACCACAGTTCTGTGTTCTATATCCTGGGCGCTGATTGGCTCAGTGACGGTATTTCGTGGATTTTCACCTATGGTGGGGGTCGCTGGAACATAACTCCCACGATAGGTGAGGGATCACTGTATATAATTATAAATCATTTTATATCACCTTAATTCCCTCCCCCCCAATAAGATATTTTTGAGAAATGACTTTGATTTTATTTTTTCTTTTAAAAAAATATTGGGTGCAACTAATTGACTCAGTAGATTGAATGTCAGGCCTAGATATGGGAGGTCCTAGATTTAAATCTGGCTTCAGTCACTTCCTAGCTATATGACCCTGGGCAAATCACTTAACTCCCATTGTTTGGCCCTTATTGATCTTCTGCTTTGGAACCAATATGCAGTATTGCTTCTAAGACAGAAGGTAAGGGTTTAAAAAATTGATTTTTTTTTTACATTGCCAAAATTTCCACTAGTATTTCTTCTCCTCTCAGAGAGCTATTTCATATAATGAATACTATTTTAAAGAAAAAGAGAAGAGGAAAAACTCAGCAAAAATGATCAGTACATTGAAAAAGTCTGAAAATATCTGAGTTCCACACCTGTGGAAGTCCCTCCTAATTTTGCAAGGGAATGAGGGAAGATGTTTTTTCCAATGTGGGGTAATGTTCTTTTTGATCTTCCCAAAGTACAAATCTGACCATGTTACCCCTTTATTCAATCGACTCCAGTAGCTCAAATATAAAATCTTTTCTTGGTATTCAAATTTCTTCATAACTTGGCTCCTTTATATCTTTTAGTCTTCTTCCACTTTGTTCCCCTCCACTTATAGTAATATTAGCCATCTTCCCTTTTCATTGGCTGTCTCTCATGCTCAGAATTATCTCCCTTTTCATTTCTATCACCCAGACTTCTTGACTTATTTCAGATCTCTGCTAAAATTTCATCTTCTATAAGTCTTTCCTAACCCACCTGTAAATATCCAGTAAGTTGTTTGCATAATGTTATCTCCCTGATTAAATTGTGATCATCTTGAGGGCAGGCATTATTTTTGCTCTGCTTGTCTTCCCAACACTTAGTATACTGCCTGGCACATAGTAGCCACTTAATAAATTCTTGTTGACTTGATCTATCTTCTCATATCTCTCCTTTGAGGCCATACTATTTTATATAATTTTATGACATTCACTTTTCATTGTTTTGCCATTTTTGCTCTTTTCAGTTACCTTGTTATAGTCATTATGTATATTGTTTTCTTAGCTCTGCTTACTTCATTCAGCATTAGTTCATAGAAGTCTTTCCATGCTTGTCTATATTCATCATATTTAGTGTTTTATTTCAAACCAAGCTCAATTCATACTCTTACATTACTTCTCTCTTTCTGCCCCCAGTGGATATCTTCCCTTCCATAAGCCTCTCTCAACCACAATTTTCAGATATCTGTATTGTCTTCCTTCATTAGAATTTAAACTCCTTCAGTGCAGAGATTATCCTTCTTTTTGCTTGTATTTGTTTTCCCATTGTTTAGCTCAATGTCTGGCTCAGAGTAAGTGCTTAATAAATAATATTATATATAATAATAATAACTAATAAATGCTTTATTGATTGCATTCATCGATGACAATTTGTTTAGCCATTCTCTAGTCATAGGCATCTATCTTGTTTCCAGTTCTTTGCTATACAAAGAATGCTGCTAAAATATTTTGGAGTAAATGAAGGATTTTTATCATCAGTGACTTTCCTGGGTCACGTACCTCATAATGGAATCTCTGGATCAAAGAGTATGAACATTTTAGTCACTTTATTTATACAACTCTCCACAGTGCTTTCTAAAGTGGTTGTACTAATTCATAATTCAACCAACAATGCACTGGTGCATCTATCTTCTCAAAACTCTTCCAGTATCAATTTTTGCCATATTTTTCATCTTTGCCAATTTGCTGAGTGTCAGGTAAAACCTCAGAGTCCTTTGGATTTTCATTTCTTTTTTTGTGAGTGATTTAGGATATTCTTTTGTATATAGTTATTACGAATTTTCAATTCTCCTTTGCATATTCTTTGACTATCATTTTTTATCACATATGTACATCTATATATTTACAATGTAACTATAATACATATTTGTAATTACTAACATATATACACAATACATCACAAACACATATGTGTATCTGTACATACATGTTATCTGTGTATAGGTGTATTCATATACATACATATATTTCAGACACCAAACTTCTATCTGGGAAATTTCATACAAAGATTTTTTGTCATTCAACTGTTTCCCTTCTTAACCTCAATACATTAATTGTGTTTGTGAAAAGAATATTTCAGTTTCATGTATCAAAATGACCTATTCTGTCTCATTTGGCCAGTAACACATTTCCTACTCCTAGCTTTCAGAGGTATATGCTTGCTTCCCTTCCGTACTATTTATTTTATTCTATGATCTTTGATAACCATTTTGGGTTGTCTAATATCTGACAAATTGCTTTCCAGTTTTTATCAAATAAAGAATTTGTTCCTAAGGGATTTATGTTCTCTGGTTTATCAAAAACTCATTTATTGGATTCTATTGTTTCTAAATTTTCTTTTATTTTATTTCTTTAGGGTTGTTTTAAAAGTCAGTACCAAAAGGTTTTGATGATGACTGCTTTATAATAATATCATTTGGGCTCAGAAATGCTATTCCTTTTTCATTTCTACTCTTTTTAAATTTTCTTTGATATTCTACATTTTTCTCAAAGTTGATTTTGTTATTAGTTTATTGAATTCTTTTTTGATAGTTTGATTGGTATAATATTTTTTTTTTATAAACCCTTAATTTCGGTGTATTGTCTCATAGGTGGAAGAGAGTGGTAAGGGTGGGCAATGGGGGTCAAGTGACTTGCCCAGGGTCACACACCTGGGAAGTGGCTGAGGCCGGGTTTGAACCCAGGACCTCCTGTCTCTAGGCCTGACTCTCACTCCACTGAGCTACCCAGCTGCCCCTGATTGGTATAATATTAAAACTATGAATTAATTTTGATAGTGTCATTTTTATTAAATTATCAGGGCCCACTCATGAAAACTGACTATCCTTTCAGCTATTTTAGTTAAAGAACAACATTTTTGACCACAGATATCACCATGCTAAAAACACATAACCTCCAATATATATGGAATGAAAATCTTTCAAAATATAGTCTCAATCAGAGAAATCAAAACTATGTGGCAACAGACTGGAGTACATGCCACCTCTATTGTGCTGTGTGTTAAGCTGTTCTAGAGGCTTTCAGTGAGTCTTTAAAAAAATGAGACTTACATATTAGTATTTTTGTTCAATTATATAAATAAAACATGAATAAAATATTTTATCCACCTGTACAATAGTCTACTATATGTATGAATTATAGTAGGATATTGTTCCTCCTGGGACCATTTTCACCTGAATTCCATCAACAATGATGATGACTACACCGAAAACCACATAATACCAAGTCAAACTTTCCTCTTTAGATTATTCATATAATTTATGAGCTTTCTCCTTTGGTCTCATGTTCTCATGCTTTATTAATTTCTGTGTCTTTTTCTGAACCCATTTAAAATTTTCCTTATTTATCTTAAATCGTCATCTCCTTTTCTGGAAGCATTATTTACTGTTGTTGAGACAGTATAAGTAAATTTCTTCCTGACTGTAAGTAGAGTCCTCTGAGGGTCTGTTGACCCTTGCAAACCACTAGAAGTCCATTTAGGGTTGTTATTGTTATGTTCTGTAAAGTCCTGGGGAGGATTTGACATTTTAATTAGCAAGTCCTGAATATATTTTTTTATCATCCATATTTCAAATATAGTTTTTGGTAGAGTAATTGTCTAGTTAATATCTTCAATAACAGAGAAAAGTCATATACCATCCATTCTAGTCCTGTCCCCCCTCCTCAGAATGGTGTAGGGGTTAGCTGGGATTCTTGAAAGTGATGTGCTAGGTGGGGGGACATTTTTTTCCCTGGGCCTGTCATATTGAAAAGTCTCAGATGCCATCCCCTTGAAAGGCTACACCTGTCACCTGAGCACCGGCCTTGCTACATTCAAAGCTCATCATCGTGGAATTGGCAATTATTCTTTCTGGCTACAGCATCTTATGAAACCGTCAGCTAAGAATGGTGTTCAGGGCTTGTGGTTGGCACCAACAGAGGGAGTGTCTAATACTTGATGTCATGGACACATTGAAGTATGTAAAAAAAATTACAAATGGCTTTTGGTGCCAAAAAATCAGTACCACATCAAGAAGATTCACTCCTTCTGCGAGATGTTTTTCAGGAACTACCTTCTGTCGGTGATTTGGATGGATGCCCATGTAAGATTGATTCTTGGGCAAATTCCATCCCAGTTTGAAGGCCTTTTAGCACTTAGTTTACGGCCTGTTGAGTGATTGACAGATTGAGATCTTCTCTTATGTAATTTAGTATCAAAGTTTAAAGGAGGTAGATGTGGTATCAATCTCATTCCTGCAGCCTTCTTCCAGTTTACTATTTACTGTCTTCAGAAAATCTGTCTGCCAAAGTGTTTAATACCAAGTGGCTCTTTAGTGACTTGGAGAGGCTCAGTATTGACCCTTTTAATGCCTTCCCCAGTATTTTATACTAAAGCAAAATTCTGTGTTCAATCAAACCTATTATTTCCCATTCTACATACATGGTGGTACAACTTAGCAAACAAATACCATTTTTACAAAGTCCTCACAGGTTACCAATTTTCATATTGCTAGACAGTGTAGTAAGTAGAACACCAGATCTGAAATCAGGAAGATCTGAGTGCAAATGTGGCCCTTAGCAGCTTTGTCATACCCCTCTCCCCCTGCCCAGACAAGTCACCTAACCTCTCTTTGCTTCAACTTCCTTGTCTCTAAAATGAAATTATTATTGCATCTACTAATCCTGAATGGGTGCGACAATAAAATGAAAGAGAAATTCTGGTAAGTTGCTCTGCGAGCCTTAGTTATTATTATTATTATTAGAAAAAAGACCTCCACCAACCCAAATGCAAAGAAAAAGAACAGAGTCAAGCAGTCCCCTTAAAGCTGGTGTCAAGGTGGACAGAGCATCTTCCTGAGTTCAAAGCCAGTCTCAGACACTTGCTAGCTCTGTGACCTTGGAGAAGTTACTTAATATCTGTTTGTCTCAGATTCCTTATCTATAAGATAGATATAATAATAATATCCACTTTCCAGGATTGTATGAATCAAATGAGATATTTGTAAAGTGCTTAGCACAGTGTCTTGTATCAAAAAGTAGGTGCTGTTTAAGTATTAGTGAGGATGATGATGCTGGAGATGACGTAGCAAAGGGATAACTCATGGCTTCTAGATACTAGAAGTTCTTTTTGCCCCTTCGTGCAGTACTCAAGAAGTTCTCCTTAGGCCTTGTAACTCTCCTTTCACCTACCCTTGGCTCATAATGATCCAGATGATCTAGGGATGCTGCTAGCATGCTGAAAGGAATATGGGAGATCAAAAATCTTCGAGATAATCTGAAGGCTGCAAAGACTCCTCTAGAGAAAGGTAAGAAAAGACTATCCAAGGACAAATTAAAAACTACCAGAAATATCGCTGTTGGTTATCTAGTCTATTTATGCTAAGTCCAGCCCTTGTCTGATCTCCCTTTTGTTCAGGTAGCAGGGAAGTAATGTGATTTTGATGAGGCAGGGTGAGTAGTGAGTATCCTTAAGAAAATGTCCACTTGGGATATCTGGAAATAGATTTCCTCCTTACCCAATGTGTAGTTGTATTCATTTCTTGCCAACCTAGTAGTTTAAATAAGTAAATGCTTCCATTAGAGGTCCAGATGACTTCCAGGAAGTGTCTTAAATTTAGTCATGGTTCCTTGTTTTTTCTACCTTTAAGTAATCATGGTGGCACATGGGGAAGCTGCCCTGTTTATTTTAGTCTTGTGTCAGAGCTGATGCTATTTCGGCACCCATACGCAACATACATCAGATTCTGGAAGGAAGCGGTTATAAAATTTGAGCCAGCTCTAGCTTAGAGATGCCTGTTTGCCTTAAACCAACTGAGCTCATTTCTGACTTTTCATCCCTGGAGAAAGATTACCTAGCTGTTGTCACTGGGCATAAGGGAATTCTCCAGGGTGTCGGGGCAGCAGCCCATTTATAAAAGCAGTGACATCAGTGATTAACTGTGAGCCAAGTACAAATAGCTGAATTGTGTTGTTCATGACCCGATGTGTCCACAGATGTGCTTCCACATGCAAATCCCACCAAAATGCTTCTGCTGTTTGACTCTAGACCAATTTTTTTTCTGCTTCATTGTATTTCTTGTAGCTGATATTTTGTAACTAAATTCTCAAGTTTTTTCTTCTTATTTATAACCTCATCAGCTCTCATGGGTTTAATTACCAGCTTTTTGCAGATGATTCATAAATCTCTATATTCACTCCTAGTCTCTATCTTGATTTCAAATTCTCCATCATCATTTGCCTATGGGACATTTCAAGCTCGCTACATTAAAAAATGAACTAATTATCTCTCCAAAAATCTACCTCTCTTGGACACGTCTCTATTTCTATTGAAGGAACCACCATAATCTCTCCCTCCTTGTTTCTACTTTGTAAAATGTCTTTCCCTCTCTCTCGATACAGTACAAGCATTACACTCTATATGAAGCCTTTATTCATATACCCAATGGCTAATGCCCATACTTCCTAACTATAATGTATCTAATCACCTTGAATCTATTTTTAATGAATTCTGTATATGCTTATATATATATACACATTATCTTTGATGATATAAACTCCTTGAGTGTGGGGATAGATTCTTCCTTTGCCCCAGTTCTTTGCGCCATGCCTGGCTCTGCCTAGGTGCTTAATAAATACTTTTTTAATAAGTTGATTATTAGTCATAAGAAAGCTTGGGTGAAGAACAGATATAAACTGTTATAAAACCAAAGCACACAGGAAGGAGACCTTGTGGAAGTCATAGCAGAGCAGTGATTCCCAAAGTGGGCACCACCGCCCCCTGGTGGGTGCTGCAGTGATCCAGGGAAGTGGTGATGGCCACAGGTGCATTTATCTTTCCTATTAATTGCTATTAAACTTTAAAAAAATAATAATTTCCAGGGGAGCTAAGTTTTTTTCTGGAAAGGGGGCGGTAGGCCAAAAAAGTTTGGGAACCACTTGTAGTAGAGTATTAGACTTGAGGAAGAAGTCTTAACAGAGGATTGGTCTTGAGTGAAGAATCCTGGATTTGAAACCTGCATCAGACACTTATTAGCTGTGTAACCTAGAGCAAGTCATTTAGCTCTCAGAGCTCAAATTCTTCACCTGTAAATAATTGTACTACCTGCTTAACATGGTTGATGTGAAGAATGTTCTTTTCAAACTTTAAAGCACTATATCATATATCCATATTAATTATTATATTATTATTTTCCAGTCCAACCCCCCCCCCTTTTTTTAAACCCTTGTACTTCGGTGTATTGTCTCATAGGTGGAAGAGTGGTAAGGGTGGGCAATGGGGGTCAAGTGACTTGCCCAGGGTCACACAGCTGGGAAGTGGCTGAGGCCGGGTTTGAACCTAGGACCTCCCGTCTCTAGGCCTGACTCTCAATCCACTGAGCTACCCAGCTGCCCCCCCAAAACCCCTTCTTTTTAATGATGAGAAAACTGGAGCCCAGAGAAGTGAATGATTTATCCAAAGTCACATAGTTGGCTAGGACCAGAGTTTATATTTGGACCCAGGTTCTCATACTCCAAATTCAGTGCTCTTGCCACTATATCAGAGTGTTTTCTTCGAATAAGATCTAATATATTATATGTATATTTAAAAGTTTACATATCCTTTCTTATCTAGCAGTCATTGTATTCATCTACCATTTTTGTGTAGTAGAAGGTATGTGGCTGAGAACTACTTACTCCTTCTTGGCTATTGCTCTCATGTGGTTCCTAAATCCTCATGGTTGTTCCTACATCCTTTACAACCATGATTCTCAATTTTGTAAACATGCTTGGCCATCCTTTCAGAACAATAGTTTCCTATTCAACATGTCCCTTGGGATAGATAAGGGAAAAGTAGATAATTTCCTTGGAAATTTCCTAGCATAGAAGATGCAATCTCCACTACCAATTGCTGAATTCTCTTCATTCTAAGATGTTCTAGATTCACTTATTCCTCTGTTTTGGGGAAGCTATAAAAATATAGATCAGTATTTTTTCTTCATCTTGCTCTGAGCCTCGGAGAAATCCTCAATGATTAGAAAGATAATTGCTACACTATGAAAGCCCCTAATTCCCTCCCCTTTCTGCACCAGGTCTGAGGTCCTCCTGATGTTTATAACCTAATCATGACTGAAATATCCATGGAAATGTTTGTGCTGAGACCACTGGAAAATCCCTAACTCCACCAGAAACCACTGACAATGAGTTTTGGAGGATGCAAAGATAAGGAAGACTTGCAACAGATTGTAAATCTCATTATATTATCCATTTCTAAAGCATTCTCCTTTGCTGAACTTCTTGATTTTGATTTTTAGGGTACCACCATTTTCTCAGTCATCCAGATTCTAAATTTCCCCCACATGAATTCTTGGTTACCAGATATTGACATTTTTGCTTCCACAAAATCTCTCTCTCTTTCTCTTCGCCCAATCACCACTATAGATCATTCCATCATCACCTCTTGCTTGGATAATATATTACACAGGTCTTCTAACTGATGCCCCTGCCTCAAATCTCTCCCCACACCTATCGATCCTCCATACAGCTGCCAAAATTGTTCCCCCCCCCACTCAAATATGACCATATCACCTCTCAACCCAAGTACCTCTAGGATCGAATATAAACACCTTTGTTTCACTTTGAAGACACTTCCCAATCTGGCCCCAATCTACCTTTTTTGTCATATTATATATCATTTCCCACCCTGAACCTTAGGGAGGCAGCCCAAATGATCTTTTTGCTATTCTTTATAATCACAAAAAAGAAATAAATGAAAATATCCAAAAGTAAATATGAAATCAAGGCATGCTATTCTTCATCAGGTAGAACCACAGAAAAAGAAATAGATTTATAACCAAACTTTTCTATTGGGCTGAAATCAGAGATAAGTTATTTGTCCATGTTTTGTATTATGTATAGTGAATATTTGCTCCTCCCACTCCAAGCAGAACTCCCACTGAAAATTTAGTATGCTCATTGACCAGGGTCACAATTTATTGTTGCATTATTGTATTGTGCATCTTTTATTCTTTAAAACAAATATTTTTAAAAAAGAGAAATTCACCTTCTCGGCTAGCTACATTGATCTAATTAGTTAAATATATATATACATATATATATTTAACTCTTCTGTATATATATATATATATCCTTACTTTCTGTCTTAGAATCAATACTGTATATTGGTTTTAAGGCAGAAGAGTGGTAAGGGATAGGCAATGGGGTTAAGTGACTTGCCCAGGGTCACACAGCTAGGAAGTGTCTGAGAATCAGATTTGAACCCAGGACTTCCTGTCTTTGGGCCTGACTCTCAATCCACTGAGCCATCCAGCTGCCCCCAATTAGTTAATTATTAATGAACAGAGATTTGTAAAAAAATAACAAAGCCGATTCAATCAAAACATAAAGCAAAAAGATTTTCCTACTCAACTGATAATTATAATTTTAAAATCCTTTTAAATTTCATCTTTAATCTTTAAAAAATTTTGTGTATATTTCATAATATACATAATACATTTGTATAATAGTCCATTTATAAAATTTTAAGATCAATTAATATTGGAGATGTAAAATCATTTTTTTTTTACTGTTTGGGGTGAGTAGTTGAAAAAGTTTGGAGACTGTTGCTTTTAGAGAATCAGAATGAAAATTTTGATTATTTAGGCAAGAAGAATCCTAGGGCGTGGGGAAGATTTTTCTATACAGGATTTATGGGAACATATGGACCTGGAGGAGCACTCCCATCCATAGAATTAAGTCACTACTCTTACTGAAAAAAGTGCTCAGTTATAAAATAATGAGCAAACTGGAGAATGTCAAGAAGAAAGCCTGATTCCATCAAATAGGAGGTACTTTTAGAGGGTAAGAAGGGGATAACTCAAGAAATCCCTGGATAAAACTTGTAGAATGCTGGAAATTAGCTTTGATTTTGTTCTACTTAGCAGTTATTCCAGAGCCTAATTACAACTGGTTTTTATTATTATTTAAATACTCCACAGAGAGAGGTTTGTCACCTTTTAAAAATACTTTCACAGAACAAAGCCCCTTAGTGTCCTGACCCTGGGACACAGGCAGGGGGGGAAATAGGACAAAGGAGATTTTCCAGTGTTTGCTCACATGAGTAAATTCCAGAGGAGAAGCTCATAAATCAAGATGGATTACCGCCAACACAGGCACAACACCACCAGCTCCAAAGACCTTCTGCCTCATGGTATCTGCCACCTCCTGTGTTCATTCTAACTTTGATCAGTTGCAAGGGGATGTGGGCTGGGGGGCAGGATGGAAGAATCTTGTCAAAATCTAGAACTGAGGGGGAAAGATTCTAAATCCCAAAAGGTAACCCATGTTTTGCAAAACATGTGTGAGAGATGTGGGGTCAAGCACTTTGAAATGGAGCTAGGATTAGATAAAGATAGAGGAACCTATGTGTTGCTCTCCTAAAATAAAAAACAAAAAAAGTGTTGAGAGAGACTCCATTGTCTCATTCATTTGGCCAATAAGAGGTTCTAATTGCCAAGTTACATTAAAGTGAAAATAAATGTAGACAAAGGATTTTAGTAAAAATACAGCATTTTGCATTAATTTATTAGATCAAGAATGTCCCCACTTATTGGCATTCTTACATATACCTCCCTTCATTCCTTATTTTCCCTCCCTCTCTTCCTCCTTTCTTTCCTTCTCCCTTCTCTTTTTTCCTTCCTTCCTCTTTCTTTTTCTATCTGTGTCTCCCTCTATCTCTCGCTATGCTGTCTATCTCCAGGTGGGAATGACTGATGCTTGCTTTGGAATTTAAAAGACTTCAGATTTGTTTGGGGCCCTGACACTTACCTAGATTAACATAGCCATTGCATGCTAGAGGCTAGAGTCAAACTCAGATCTTCCTCACCAGTGTCAGCTTTCAATCCATTAAACCTCAAAGACTGATTAAAACATGCAAATTATCCAGATAATTGGACTCCTTTGTTTTTTTAAATAGGAATAGTAATGTAGGTAATTTTCATCCTCAAACTCAGCATCAATTGCTATATGTCTTTGGAATTTTAAAGTGCATGTAATGTTCCTTTCCTTCCATTGTATTTCATGCTGCCTCACATGGAGGTGATCCGAAGTTCTCCAAGACTAAGTAAGCAGAGCTAAAACTTGGGAAGATGCTCCTATACTAGAAGGACTTTGAGTTCACAATCAGTGACAGATTTTGTTTGTTGTTCAAAGGCCACTCTAGCTAAGATTGGAAAGAGACATTACCAAATGAACCTTGAGGAGATTAATTTGTTGATGACAGCAACCCTTGAAGACAATCTGTCCAGTTGTAGATGGATTTTGTTTGGCCTCTATGGAAAGGATTCTCACACTGACAAAATAACAAGTCCTTGAAGTTGTTGATACAAAGCACATCAGACATTTTCAATTTCACATTTTTCCTCTTTTCTCAGAGGTATAACAATTGACTTTTGGATAATAAAGTGCTATTTAAAAATAGGAAGTTATGCTATAAGAATCTGATCTTGATAGTGATGCTTCATTGTACCTAAGGACATTTTCATATTTTCTTTCTTTCGTGTTTAAACTATGGCTAAGAGGGTATCTTTTTCTGTGTTCAATTCTGTACTTTTATTAATGGGAATGTCAAAGTTGATGCTTTGCTCCTTTTTTTTTTTTCAATTTCCCCTTTCTCAACTCTCAGAATGGAAATGAAAACTCCATGACTCATTCTCATATCCCATCAGTTTTCTTCATGTATTGTATTATATTGTATTGTTTTGTATTGTGTTGCATAGTGTATTTTATTTATTTATTTAGTACCAATTACATGCTATCATAAATTTCCACACAAGTTTTCACAAGTTACATGATCAAACTTATCTTTCTCCACTATTCCTTTCCCCATCCTGGTTCTGGTAGACAATTTGATTTAGGTAATATATCATCATGTAAGACATTTCCATATTGTCCATTTTTGTAAGTGAGTAATCTAATAAAACTAAAACCTCCAAACAAGTAAAAAATCATATGTTTTCATCTGCATTTTTTCTCCCACCATTCTTTCCCTGGAAGTGGAGAACATTCTTTGCCATAAGTGCCTCAGAATTGTCCTGGATCATTGCACTGCTGAGAGTAGTCAAGCCTATCACAGTTGATCATCCCACAATATTGCTGTTCCTGGGTACAGTGTTCTGCTAGTTCTGCTTATTTCATTCTACATCAGTTCATATAGGCCTTTCCCAGCTCTCTGTGAAATGATCCTGTTCATCATACAGCACAATAGTATTCCAGCCCCATCATACACCATAATTTGTTCAGTCATTCCCCAACTGATAGACATCCCTTTAATTTCCAATTCTTTGCCATCACAAAAAGAGCAGCTATACATATTTTTTAAAAGTAGGTTCTTTCCCCTTTTTGTTGAGCTCTCTGGGATACAGATCCACTAGTGGTATTGCTGGATCAAAGGGTATGCATTCTTTTATAGTTCTTTGGGCATAATTCCAAGTTGCCTTCCAGAATGGTTGGATCAATTCACAACTCCATCAGCAATGCATGTGTCCCAATTTTGCCATATCCTCTCCAAACTTTATCATTTTCCTTTACTGTCATATTAGCCAATCTGATAGGTGTGAGATGGTACCTCTGAGTCATTTTCATTTGCATTTTTCTAATCAACATGGATTTAGAACATCTTCTCATTTCATTATTGATAGCTTTGATTTCTTCATCTAAAAACTGCCTATTCATATCCTTTGACCATTGTCAACTGGGAAATGACATGTATGATAAACTTGATTTGATTCTTTATATATTTGAGAAATAAGATCTTTATCAGTGAATTTTGTTCTAAATCCCACCCCCACAGTTTGTTGTTTCCTTTCTAATCTTGGTTTCATTGGTTTGTTTCTAAAAAAATTTTTAACTTAATATTATCAAAATTATTCATTTTACATCTTGTGATGTTCTCTATCTCATGTTGGTCATAAATTCTTCCTTTCTCCACAAATCTGGCAGGTAATGTCAACTATTCCCTAATTTATTTACAATGCCACTTCTTATGATTAAATCATATACCCATTTTGACCTTATTTTGGCATTGGATGTGAGTTACTGGTCTATACCTTATTTTGACATACTTTCCCCCCAGTTTTCCCAGCTTTTTTTTTTTTTAGTGTGTTGTTATCCCCAAAGCTGGGATCTTTGGGTTCATCAAACACTAGAGTGCTGAGGTCACTAGTCTTTCCATTCCATTGATCCATCCTTCTATTTCTTAGTCAGTACCAGATTGTTTTGATGATTACTACTTTATAAGATAGTTTAAGATCTGGAATTGCTAGGCTACCATCCTCACATTTTGTTTTCATTAGTTCCTTCAATATTCTTAACCTTTTATTCTTCCAAATGAATTTTGTTATTATTTTTTCTAATTCTATAAAATGTTTTTTTGGTAGGTTGATTGGTATGGCACTGAATAAATAAATAAATCTAGCTAGTATTGTCATTTTTTATTATATTAGCTCAGCCTACAAATAAGCAATTGATATTTTTCCAATTGTTTAGATCTAACTTTATTTGTGTGAAAAATGTTTTGTAATTGTATTCATATAATTCCTCTTTTTGCCTTGGCAAATAGATCCCCAAGTATTTTGTGAACAGTGATAGGCAAACTTTTTAAAGAGAGGGCCAAAGGAAAGGAAATACTTATCATGTCAGTCTGTTTCTAAGGCAACTCTTTCAAAGTTTCATTGTATTGTATCCTACTCATTGTATTCGTCAGATTAGAAATAATGTTGCACTGCCAGATAGAACATTTGGGGGTAGGGTGGGGGGGGGTATCTGGCCCGTGGGCTGTAGTCTGTCCATCACTGGTCTAGAGTTGGTTTTAAATGAAATTTATTTTTCTAACTCTTGTTGGATATATCCTATATCCAACAATTTTGCATTTTGGATATTTTATATCTAAAGATATGTTCTATATCTTTGCAAATATATAGAAATGCTGATGATTTGTGTGGTTTTGTTTTGTGTCCTGCAACTTTGCTAAAGTTATTATTTCAACTAATATTTTAGCTGATTCTCTAGGATTTTCTAAGTATACCAACATATCATCCGCAAAGAGTGATAGTTTAGTTTCCTCTTTGCCTACTCTAACTCCCTCAATTTCTTTTTCTTCTTTTATTGCTAAAGCTAACAGTTGTTGTATTGTGTTGTGTTGGGCTCTGTTGTACAGTATTACTTCTTATTATGTGTCCTTTGCTACTAATGTTTTTATGATAATTTATGAATTTAATAAATGTATATGTAGCTTTATTTGAAACTGGGAATATTCATCTTTTGATGGATTCCAATTGGAGGCCCCTCGGGGCTAGCTTGGTAGATACATGTTGGGCAATTGTCTAAAATATATAGTGAATAAGTAATTTGTCTATGGCCATATGACCAACAAGGGTCACGAAAGGGATTTAAATCCAGATACTGCTGGCTCCAATAGCCACTGTGTCACTCTGCCTCTAAGGTAATGATTAGCAAAAATTTATCACTATGATTAGAAAAACTCAAAATGGATATCCAAGAGGAAAAAAGGACATACAACATAGAGTTAAGACCTGGAACGTTCTTTATAAATCTAAAAATCTAAAACCTGCTCATTTTATTTAATTCGTTTTTTCTTGATCAATTTTTTTGGTCCAGAAGACAAACCCAAATAAATTCACAAACCGCCCAAAAGGTAGGATAATAGCTTCATACATTAAGAGCCAAATGTAACCTTAAAGGCTATCTAGTCCAATTGTTTCATTTTACAGATGAAGAAACTGAGGCCTAGTGAGATCTTTCATATGGGAAATATGGAAGTGAATGCAGAACAATTTACATCTCAGCTCTTTGGCTTTAGATGAAGTCATTTAAATCCTTTGTGTAAGGATAGAGCCCCTATGCCTACATCTCAAAACAGTTAAACAAAATTGCATAAAATAGAGATTCCAACACATAGTACATATAATGGAACAGGATGGACTCGTTCTTTTTGTAGAAAGAAAGGGTTAGCCTATTGCACTGTCTATTGCATAACTGCATTTTATCTTTATCTAGTTATAGTCTTGTATGTAGGCAGCTAGGTGGCAGTGTGGATAAAGCCCTGAGCTTGGAATCAGGAAGACACATCTTCCTGAGTTCAAATCTGGCTACAAGATACTTACTAATTGTGTGACCCTGGGTAAGTCATTTAATCCTATTTGCCTCAGTTTCCTCCTCTGTGAAAGAAGCTGGAGAAGAAAATGGTAAACTGCTATGTTTGCCAAGAAAGTCCCAAATAGGGGGCAGCTGGGTAGCTCAGTGGAATGAGAGTCAGGCCTAGAGACGGGAGGTCCTAGGTTCAAATCCGGCCTCAGCCACTTCCCAGCTGTGTGACCCTGGGCAAGTCACCCATTGCCTAGCCCTTACCACTCTTCTGCCTTGGAGCCAATACACAGTATTGACTCCAAGACGGAAGGTAAGGGTTTAAAAAAAAAAAGAAAGGGAAGTCCCAAATAGGGTTGGGAAGGCTTGGACATAACCCCCCAAAACTCTAAAGAACAAGTGTTGTTTATAGTGTTTCTTTTGTTCTGCTTTCTTTACTTCTCACATCATTTTGTAATCATTGTATTTGGTATTTCTAATATATTCATAATATTCCAATCGTAACTCTTGGGTTGCTGAGACCCAGGATGACAGATACTTTGCAACCAAGAACTGTATATTTAAGCAAAGACATTCTTGGTGCTTAATTCACATGGCAAAAAAGTCTGAGGGAAATATTTAGAGAGAATTGACGGTGATACTGGAGAAGTGCTTGTGGAGAAGGCACTCCGTGGGTTATTCAGTTGGCATTGGGGGTTACTACAAAAGTAACAGACTGAGGAAGGTTGTGAAGATTTTTGCCCAAACTTTTGGTGATTCATGTTCGAAGGTAGAGAGACAGTTGCAAACAAGTGGTTGGATGAGAATGATTGGAGCTGATCTAGGCTGAACCAGTAGGTGACAGTTGATGGTGACTGGTACGAGTAGTCTAATATGCATTAGACTTCCATCTGGGTTCTTGAAGGACAGATACGGCACTGTCTTTGATCAGCATTATAGCTGATATAGTGTTTAAGTCTCCTTCATTTGAAGCAAATCTAATTAATAGTGATATATAGAAAACTTATACATTGAGAGCAGTGATTCCCAACGTGGGCGCCACCGCCCCCTGGTGGGTGCTGCAGCGATCTAGGGAGGGGTGATGGCCACAGGTGCATTTGGGGGCGGTGAATAACTATAAGGGGGAGATGACAGTATGTGACAGGGGCGCTAAGTCATATTTTTTCTGGGAAGGGGGCGGGAGGCCAAACAAGTTTGGGAACCACTGATTTAGAGTTTGAGATACAGGGAGCTAAGATAATTTATGGGAGAAGAGATTTCCTCTGGTTTTTATTTTTTACCAGACAGTAGATTCTAAGCATATCCAGTTTTCATATTTTAAAAGGTTTCTGAGTTAATTCTAAACGCGTCACTTGTTTGCCTATTGAACCCAGAGAGCTAAAGACTTTATAAAACAACAGACCTAGATCAGATTCACACATGGACTTTGGTTTTCTTGTCCTGAGAGCACATGAGTGGGATTGCTTGAACAATGTGCCATATATCTATGGTCCACAAAGTTATTACATGTTGGGGCTCTCATCCAAGATTATTTGAATTTTATTCTTGTTCTCCTGGGTATTTTCTTTCTTATGATCAATCCGTGAACTTTATGGGATTATAAAAGCAAAGTGCCTCACAGAGCTACTGCGATTATGTTAAGTTATAGGCTTGATAAGAACATGTAATGAATATGCTGTTGGGAGTGAGAGTTATGATGGACTATTCATATGCTTATTGTCAATGTTTAGATGCCATTATAGTAGATGACGTCATATGATTCTGTACATACTTCTACCAACTATTTTATTTTTAAATGCTAAGTACTTGTAATAATTATTCCATTTTTATTCTATATTCTGTCTGCTTAATGCTTAGCTTTTTTGCTATTCTAAATGCAATTCTCATGTTATGACTATAATTGACTCATTACACTGGAAATTTGCAGGATGAATGGTTAGCTTACTTTTTTTTTTTTTTAAACCCTTACCTTCTGTCTTGGAGTCAATTCTGTGTATTGGCTCCAAGGCAGAAGAGAGGTAAGGGCTAGGCAATGGGAGTCAAGTGACTTGCCCAGGGTCACACAGCTGAGAAGTGTCTGAGACCAGATTTGAACCCAGGACCTCCCGTCTCTAGGCCTGGCTCTCAATCCACTGAGCTACCCAGCTACCCCCGGTTAGCTTACTCTTAAGATTGCTAGAAAAATAAGGCATAGAATCTAAGAGCAAATATATAGTTATAATGGACTGAATTGTCAGAGGACAAGGGGGTAGCTTCAGCTAAATGTATATCTTCCAAATCAGAATCATTTTATTCCTAATTGCTAATTTAAAAAATCTAATATATATTTGATTTGAGCAATTAATTGGGAGATATATCAAGTAGCCCCACTTAGGAAAACTCAACTTTGACTAACTTCAGAATATTTTTTTCATGTATGGGCTTTAGAAACACAGCAAAATTGATACTCTTAGGGCTACCGTCCCACCTCATACTGGAAAGTGGAGTCCTTAGGGGGTGGCCATAGTGTCCATATTCTAGGTTACTCTATGTGTTTCTGTATTAGACCCAACAGATGTGTTTGGCCGTGATACTCATTTAGGAGTCAAAATTAGTAAAGGCATTTAATAAGATGGCATGGTAAGACCAGTAATTCCCACTCTATCCCCAATATGGGGCACATGTTCACTTAGTTACTCCCAAAATCATTGGAAAGGGTGGGCACAAATGAAGGTGGCCAAGGCAAGTTATGCCTCCAGTCCTTTCCCTTATCATGGGCTTCTCATGCCTTTTCTCTCACTATTTTTATCCCAGCATTTCTGATCGGATGGCTACTCATCTGGGACCCCCCTGGACTTGCTCCTCTCTGAATCTTGATAGAATTAAAAAAAATAACCCTTAACTTGTTTTAGAATCGTTAAGTATTGGTTCTAAACAGAAATAAGGGCAAGGCAATTCAGGTCATGTGATTTTCCCAGGGTCACATAGCTAGGAAGGATCTGAGGTCAAATTTGAACTCAGGACTTCCTATCTCTACACCTGGCTCTCTAACCACTGAGCAACCTACCTGCCCCTTTGACTAGACCTTAATAATTCATTCTTTTTTTGAATCCTTACTTGGCTTTTTTCTCAGCTGTTTCTCAAAACCATTTCTGACTCTAACTTTCTTTCTATTTCGCCAGAGCTGGATGCAGTGACTCCTACTGGCTGAGTAGGTCTGGCACAAGACTCTATATGGAGGGAAGAAATATTCTCATAATGCCCACCGTCCAGGCAATGGCAAGCTGTTATTACAATTTAATCAGGAAAAGTTCACACTTGAGCAAGAGATAACAAATTGTAGACACATTTTTGCATCTTATTAATGAGATGCCTTTGTTTTACCTCCATGATCTTGCTTTTAGAGATTACATGTGGGAGGAAAGATGGGAGGAAGTCAACTCCTCTTAACATCCCCCCCTCTATTTAAATTTTTGATTTAATCAGCCAATCAACAAGAGTGACTTTGATGCATCTATCCATATTTTCTGATTGGGATAGCCTTCTAGTGACTTGGAGAAGATCCAACATTGTACTTTGGAGTTCCTTCCTAAAGAATCCAAGCTAACCCATGCAGTGGGGTTCTTAAGCCATCCCTAAGTTAACAATACTCATCAGAATCTGCACTCCACATTGGAGCAGGCTTTGAACTGTGGCAGCAACAGAAGAATGAGATGGATGGTAAAATAACAAAAAGAACTTGATTAAGATAATAGAAAAGAGAATAGGTGATATCAGAAACAACAGAGAGGGACACTTTTTGTTTAACCTATCTCCTTGTATAGAATACTCCTCGAATATATCATTTTCTTCAATATGCCCCTTTATCAAAGGGCTCTAAAAGACTTTTAGCAATATAACTAATAGGATTATGTGAAGTGAGGTCAAGGAGCCTCTTAGGCTCCAGGACCTGTTCTGCCCCTTATAGAATTCAGCACACTTCCTGACAAGTCAGAGTTTTTTGACCCTCACCCTAGTTTTGTAAAGCTGGGCGAGTCAATATTCATTGTAGATCTTAATGTTTGAGGGCTTCAAGCACAACCAGTGGCATTCCAGAATGGCCTCTACTTATGGCCCCATGGAAATAGGACAAAAAGTATTAGAATATTCTCGAATTTTTATCAAAATAAATTGCAGCATAAAATACTCCACTTTCTGACTATGTATCTTTGTACTGGTTGTCCATCATGCTTACATTCTCTATCCTCATCGTTACCTCTGGTTTTCCTGGCTTTCTTTGTGTCCCAAACTAAAATTTTACCTTCTACAGAAGCTTTTCCTGAATTAAGATTCTAGTGCTTTCTCTGTTCAAGATCTACAATTTATCCTGTCTATATCTTGAATAGAGTTATTTTCATGTTATTTCCCCCAGAAATTTCGTTGAGGACAAAGACTATTTTTTTGCCCTTTTTTTGCACTTAGAAACAGTGCCTGGCACATAGTAGTTACTCAACAAATGCTATTGACTAGGAAGCTGTGCAAACATGGTTTTCCCCAACTTACCTATTACTGGTTGCCATCATCCATCAGTGGAGGATAAGACACTGAGCTTTATATCAAGGATGACTTGAGGACTGAGCAGTGGTACTCAGACAAGTAGCATCAGAATCCCCATGCAAAATTGATCATGTATGTTGCCCAGAGTATTTTAAGCAGAAGACCAACGATCCCTTTCTGTCCTTGAAAAGTAGCCGATGAGTACAATCACTAGCAAATTGTTTCCCCCAACATTTACAATGCCAGGACTTATATGCCTCTGGGAGCCACTAATGGCCTCTGTCACTAGCTGGGTATCTCTTGAGGCACAGCTGACATCTGTCTACAATCGCAGCAACTTCTTGAGTGACAATATTGTGAGACTAATCTAATGTGAGGGAATAAAAGGAGAGGTGGTCTCCTCAGACAAGTACAGAATCCGTGCTTCCTTCCCCTATTCCATTCCCATTGGGGATTTTCAGAACAAAAGAAAATCTCTCTTTTTAACAAGTTTTATTCAGTGTGGTCAATGACTGCAATTCCAGAAGCAAGTTTTGAATAGGCTTCTGGGAATCAGAGTGAAATTATGCAATTGGATTCCTAATCTCTTACTCTACATTTATTTCGACTACCCTGGGGGGGGGAACAAAAAATCTTTATGTACACTTTGTGTCCAAAGTGCCTCATTTAGATAGACGATAGAGAAAAGATAGATAAAGAGGGGATAGATAGCTAAGTAAGGGATAGAGAGGTAGATAAAGAAAGGATAGAAAGTTAGAGTCATTTTTGAGCAATACTAACAAACTGGATTGCAAATTCATTGAGAAATGCCAGGTAAGGACTTTCAGGCCAATGCTAACTTGCTAAGATCTTTTATTGAGAAGAGGTGAGGGCAGACAAGCATATTTCCTTCATGAGCTTTCTCCCCTCCCCTAACCACAATATTCTCCACACAACCCTGGGGATATGCTAACCAGGTGAAGGATAGGTTTTAGAACTATTGTGAAAATGCCCTAATTAGGGCACGGCTCTGGGATACCTTGATGACCAAGCTGGTATCTTCCAAAGTCTGCTGTAGTCCAATATTGTTGTTCATGATATCAATACTAATGTGATATCATGGAAGGATGTGGAGAAAATGCAGACTTCTGACAATATTATAAAAAACAAAGAGAATAAATATGCCCATCTATTCTAGTAGTAAATTTGCCTGTATCCCTACCTGGTTTCATTGTCTCAGACTTCTTGGCAACCTGACTTTCCTCAGGCCAAGTCAGGTGTACACAGACTCTCTATTATTACTGTAATTGAACTGGATGTTAAAAAAGCACACAAGAAGTTAAAAGCAAAATTCCTTTAAGACAGTAGTAATGCTTAAATTCCCACAGGAAATGTCAATGCAAAGTTTTCCTTAGTTCTCTTCTTTGGGAGATAGAAGCAATGGATTGCTACCTTTATTCCTTACCTTGCCCAGCCAAATTAGCAAAGGCTCATTTAATGATTGATCAAATTACATTTGGGTTTGAATAATTTAGCCTTTGTGTGATTTCAGCTGGTCTTAGTGGTCAAAGGATGATCTCTAAACACTGTTTGGGACACCCTCTTCCATAAATACATACAATATCAGTGACAATATTAGTTGAAAAACCTCATGTGACTAAGGCAGTCAGCACCTGCAACTTTGCAGGGCCCATGTGCCCTTCTGGTCTTCCCATTCCTCTCTATTGGATATATGTCCCCTGGGCAAGTCATTTGGATTTGCCCCCGGAGCCTATTCCTCAATTAGCTTCACATCTTGACCATCAGGGCTGGTTATCTATTAAATTCATAATCATCTTTTAGTACTTTAGATCATAACTCTTGGCTCTGATTCTCTCCATCTCTCTTTGTCTCTATCTCTATCTCTCTTCATGATTCCAGAATTGGATCTGGAAGTGATGTCTCCTTCTTGGTACTTAGTTCTCTTGCAAGATGTCATGGTGGCTGTGGAAAGGGGAAAAGAAAAATCTCCCTGCCCCTCCCTCTTTTCTCCATGCCCATGCTGATTTTTTTTTAAACCCTCACCTTCTGTCTTGGAGTCAATACTGTGTATTGGCTTCAAGGCAGAAGAGTGGTAAGGGCTAGGCAATGGGGGTTAAGTGACTTGCCCCTCATCACAGCTAAGGAAGTGTCTGAGGTCAGATTTGAATCTAGGACCTCCTGTCTCTAGGCCTGACTTTCAATCCACTGAGCCACCCAGCTGCCACCCAGCTGCCACCCCACTCCCATGTGGAAGTACAGATATCACACTCCACAAAGCTACTCTCTGCCTTGGATATACTATAGTGGCAAACAGCTTTTTCTCAGTCTACCAGGTGGATGACCAAACTTTGGACAGTTAATGCCAATTTATCCTTCCAATTTCATTAGGGGAACTTCTTCACACTTCAAGGGATAACAGTATAGATGAGTCTTTGCACTTCATTAATTTATCGGTTATTGGCCTCAAATCTCCGGGGATTATTTTGACCCCTTCTCCTTGACTACATTCATTAAATTAGGAGACCAAAGAACATACATCCATGTGGACACACACACAACCTGTTGAGAGGTGTGGTCTCACTAAGAACAATCCTATTGTACAAAGAATCAAGAAAGGAAAACAAAGGACAAGAGAATTTAGTTAACAATAGTATGATATAAGATGACCACTAGTATAAGCAAAGTAACAGGTCCATTTTCTTATATATTTGTAGCTTGGATGGTCATATAAGTTTTATATGTACCCATAAAAGGAATGCACAATTGGTGTGTGAGAGACTATCTCCTCCCAAACCGGAATCAAGAAATAAACAATGCCTGAGTTTGCTATCAAATGTAGCAAAGTGATAGGGTTTTTTCCCCTCTGGGAAATTCTAGTACTCAGTGAACAGTGGAGAAATATGAAACAAACCAAATGGAGACTTAATCAAAGGACAGAAATGATTGAACATGGAATACAGTTGAAGAAGAAATTGGAAAATGAATTAAAGACATATGGGAGTCATCAAGATAGTCATCTTTTAGATAAAAAGAGGCAAAGGCAAAAACAAACCATCCCATTAATACAAAAGTTAAGATGTTTAAGGGGAAACTACTTCCGTGAATAACAGCTAAATAATGTTGAAGCCAATGCATCTCCTGGAAAAAATTGTTAACTTTTGAGTGGAGGCATTGTGCATACCATGTCTACAACATTGCCTAAGAATGAGGAGGGCTCCAGTTCAGCAAGAAGGGTGAACACCGAATCAAGATGCAGAATCTTTCCTGCCTAGATCATAAGTTCTAAAGTCCCCCAGGCTATGGGAGTAAGTTACAGAGTTTAGACATGCTGGATGATCAGCTAATACTATTAGCTAATACTATTAGGCGCCTATGCAGAACTCAGTAGGTTACAAAATAACTGGAACCATCTGGCTTATGACCAAGTTTAATTAGGATACTCTTGGAAAAATGAGGAGAGTGCTTACTCATTAGCTGGATGAAGTTCAGTGATGAATTTCATATAATGTTGTATTCTAAATTAAATTCGGATCATGGATTTAGGATTGGAAGGGACCTGAGAGGGGTTCTAGGCTCAACCTTCTTCTCATTTTATAGATGAGGAGTTATATATATATATCCATTGCTCTTGTGTCTGCTCAATGGTGACAAGATGAATCATTCCTCCATGTGACAGCTCTTTAAATACAAAGATATAGCTAAAGTGTTCCTCATGAATCTTTTTTCCAGGATAACCATGCCCATTTATTCCAGTTAGTCCTGTAATGGAGACTCAAGGCTCTTCACCACTTTGATTGCCCTCCAACTTATCTATGACTTTCTTATACTGTGCAACTAAATATAGTAGCCCAAATGAGGACAGTCTGGGGTACAGTACAGCGAGGCTATCACTTATTTATTGCTTGTGCAGATTTGTTAAAGTTGAAGACTGAAAAAGAACTAAACAGGCATAATCATCAGTCTCTTTTTGGCATCCTTTTAGTTTTATTTCTTGTGTAGTTTGTGTAGGGCAAGGTTACTTCTACTCTTTAAAGGGAATCTGCTATAAAACACCATAGTCCATTGAAAAGGAGCGCTTTATGTTAATCCATTATAAAAGGTCTTTCTTTTGAACCCATGAAACATAGATCACATAACTTGGAACAGATAAATCTTAGGATTTACTCATGGGCTGGGATGATAGCTGCACTCCATCATTTTGTCAGGAAATAGGATTTCATTGGAGAGACACCATTATTTCTGAATGGAATCCACATGTCCCACTTTTAACTATCTGTTTTACTTTCCCATCTACTTGCATTTGGGATCCAGTTAGCACAGGGCAAATTTGTAGATTATTTCATGCACAACATAAAATACCTACATCTTTAAAGAATCAAGATTTCAGGTAGCTCAATATACATGACACAAGTTTTCTGCAATGCATTACCAACTTTGGTTTTCACGCAAGAAATAATATAGAAGATACCAGAATGTATACAGGAAGTCGGGGATTGGAAAAGAGGGAGGGTTGATTGCATATTGCAAGAAAGAGAGAAAACAGATGGACAAACTGCACTGGTACCTATGGACTGGTAAAAGTCCTAGATAAAGGATCCCAGTGTGTTGAGTAGAACTCCCATAGAGGATTTATGGAAGTACATGGTCAAAAACTATAGGAGGAAAGTGCATGGCTTGGTATAGTCTGTGTAGTCTTTCACATATTTCATACTCCAACCAAACTGGATGATTCTTTGCTTCAATATATGATGTTTCATGCTGTCATTAATTTATTCACTTCATCTTTCATGTCTGAAGTGCTCCTGTCCGTTTTCTTCACCTCTTGCATTACTACCCAACTTTTAAAATCAACTGTAATGTCACATTTTTCAGGAAGTCTTTCGTGTTTTTCCCAGTTAGCACTATCTCCCCACAGAGTGATGCTCTTCCACCTCTGACCTCACAGAATACTTTCCTCACACCTTTATAAGGCAGTATCAGGCAATTTTGGATAGTATAGTTCACCTGGTTTCCCTTGGATTTTAAAATCCTTGAGATAAAGACTATCTCAAGTAAACATTGTATTTTTCTCATCAAAGAACACTGTACTTTGTTCAAAATAGCTACTTAATCAATATTTGTTTTGCTGTATTTTATTTATTGTTGTTAAGTTTTGTTGTATTATTTTGAGTTTTATTGTTTTGTGTTGAGTTGCTCTGCATTGTCCTGAGTGGTTTGTCCTGTATCTGAAGAGATGAATTAAAAGATATAACTGGAGTTATGAGTAATCTTTAAGTAAAAATAAACAGTGACAAGTGCTTCTCCATTGGAAATAATACTATGAATGGAATGTTCTCTCCTCTTTTCTATCTCTACTAAATTCTCATCTTTTCTGAAATGCCAGTTCCTTCTGTCCACACATTCCTCCATGCTTCAAAATGAATTTTTCTCTTGAACTCACAAAAAACTCTGTTTGTATCTCTCTGATGTACCAATTTTATTATGCAAAAAGTGAGAAAACCCTACACTACAGCTTTTCAAGCTTCAGTGTCAACGTCTGGAGTCCATCTCATAGTTAAAATCACAGGTGGCTTGTGGTTAGAGTAATAGCAAATTAACTTTCCAAAGGAGACTGAAATAGCTTTTATATTCCCATTACAGCCACTGAACACAGGGGCACCTGTACTGGACTTGTATAAAATAGGGGTTTATAGTCACATTTTGGTTCAAAAGAAGAAAATGATTTTGAATGTGTGCCAAGGAGAGCGTGTAAATGGCTGCCCATACCTAATATAAGTAGGCTATACTCTTTATGGTTGGTAATATATTTCCCTTATCCTCCTTCCACTGCTCAAAAAACCAAAACCAAATGCCATTAACAAGCATCAAAATACTATTAGGAGCAATACTGTAATGTACAGCTGATCAAACATTGAAAAAGATTTTTTAAAACCACTTATCCCATCTACTGCAAACACTTGTTTCCATTAAGGTGTACAAGAGCAACTCAACTCTGGTCTCATGTTTATTTCTCTAATTTGTTTGACCTCAATGGGAAAAGGTTACATTAATTTGAAAGGCATGGACACAAGTTCAGAAGTATGTGAAGACCTACCTTCTAGGGGGCAAAAACCCTAGTGCTGGAGCCAGCTCTCACTGGCTTGTAAGAGCCCATTGTTAACTTTTCATGGGGAACAATTCCACCTTAGAAATCTACTCTAAACAGGCCTTGATTTATTTCTGTTGTTCATTGTCTAGACTTAGGATAGTGTTAATAATGTAAATTAAAGTTAAAAGTATGTGTGTAGACTTTTTTTTTTCCTGGGGAGCACTAAATGTCATTCATCAATATACTCCTATATTGGTTTTTTAAATAAAAATTTAGTTTAATTAATTAATAGAATGTTTTTCCATGGTTACATGATTCATGTTCTTTCCCTCCCCCTTCCTAGAGCTGACCAGCAATTCCACTGGGTTTTTACATGTATCATTGTTCAAGACCTATTTCCATATTATTAATACTCCTATATTGTTTTTAAAAGTTTGCTTGAGCTCAGCATGAGGGTAGGAGAAGGCTCAGGGAACGGGAAAATCATCAGATTGGATGACTTTGGTTAACAACAACAATGATAACTGTCATAGTATTTTAAGGTTTGCAAAGTGCTCTACATCCATTATCTCATATGAATCTTCATAACTATCCTGCAAAAGGCCATCTAAGAACGCTGAAGAGTTTATGTGTCCATTCTGAGGATATTCAGATAATTCTAAGATGCAAACAGATAGATCTAAGTAGTAGGAAGAAACTCTGTTTCCTTTTCTGATTTGTAATCAAATTTCCAAATTAAGAATACTCAATTTCCATTTTATTTTTCATAGAAATGGAAAAGGAAGCTTTCTATTGGCATAGAGACAAAGTTGCTGGTTTCATCTGAGAGTATATGAAGTATTAGTGGATAGTTTGGAGTGATAGCCTCATCCTGGAAATCCTCTAGGTTTAAAACACAGAGAGCATGAAGATTCCTAGGTGTAATATAGAGCCCTGGACTTGAAATAGAGGTGGACTTAGGTATTAATTCTGTTCTCAGATACTTACTAGATGGGGAACCCTGGGTAAGTCACTTAACTACCTCAGTTTGCTCATATATAAGATGGGGATAATAATAGCACGTATCTCTCAGGGTTATCATGAGGATTAAATGAGATAATAATTCAAAAACATTTAGCACAATTCCTTATACACAGTAAGTGCCATATAAATGTTGTTATTGATGATGATGTTGATGATGCTGTCCTTTAAAGCTACTAGTTGTGTGATCCTGGGAAAATCATTTTCAGATTTAATTGCTTCATTAGCACACCCCTTCCATTGCTGTAAAGATCCAATTAGATAACATATGTAAAGTACTTGGCAAATACTAAAGGTTTATATTTAAATGCTAGCTACTCCTAGTTAGTATTTGTACAAAGCTATTATTAGCTAGTATTTATATAGCTTAGACACACAATGGAAGGGATTAGTATCCCATTATTTTTATATTATTGTTCCAGAAAAAAATAGACTGGATTTAGACAGACGCAAAAACATCTAGCTTCCATAAGCATAACATGACAATCATAAATATATCCTTAGATATGTCTTCATAATTGATCTTCCTGCCTTAAGTCTCTTTCCACTTCAATCCATCCTCCACTCAATTGTCAAAGTGATTTCCACAGAGTACAAGTCCATCCGTGTCATTCCCTTGCTCAAAAAGCTCTTATAGTACCCCATTTGCTCTAAGAACAAATGCTTCTTTGTTTGTCATTTAAATCCCTTTGCCATCTGGTTCCAATTCATCTTTCCATATTTATATATTGCTTCTATAAACTCTACTGTTCTACCTACTTACTGTCCACTCACTGACTTTTTTCTCCCCTCTCCTTTCTTCTGCACATTCTGTTCCCTATGCCTGGAATTCACTCCCTCATTGCCCCAGCCTCTTGAGATCTCTAATTTCCTTCAGAACTCAACTCAAATTTGAAAAAATTTCCTGACCCTCCCCAAAATTAATACCTCTGCCCCAAATTACCTTGCATTTTATTTTTTATAAATTTTACATCTATTTATATGTGTTCATTTTATTTTCTGTGAAAGAATGAAAAGAGTAAGCTTGAGTATAGGGGCTGCTTTTCTGTCTTTTTATCCTCAGTACCTGGAAGGGCAATTTCTCATGGGATTCTAGATTAAGTGATTTGTCTTTAGGATTGCACAGTTAGTTGGCATTCATATTATATATATATATATATATATATATAATATAGAACCCAAGGGGAGGGGGTGGAAATATGTTTCCACCCCCTCCCCTTGGGTTCTATTTCTTTCAAAAATGAAATTGTCATTCATGTAGGTCATCAAAAATGTTTCTGCGTGACAGAGAACATTTGATTACCCAGAAAAGTCCATTCTTATACTTTTCTGTATAACATATTCACTGGATCGGCTACTTAAAACATTTAAGCACCAGTGCTCACACCAGTTTAGTATTCTGGATTTTTGTATTTTATCTTATGCAACTAGTGTCTCTCTTTGTCTGGTCATTCATTAGTTTGTTCATTCCTTCCTTCTTTCCCTCCTCCTTTCCAAAGCTAGGACATGTCTGAGGCCACATTTGAATCCAGGACCTCTGGTCAATAAGCCTGACTGAATTATGTAAGCTGCCCCCAGGAATCCCTGTCTTACGTCAGACTAATTTTTTATTAATCATGGAAGACTCTAATTTTCAGTCAGTTCATTTCTGATTCATTCTAACCTAACTTGAGGTCTTCTTGGCAAAGACATTGGAGTGGTTTACTATTTCCTTTTCCAGCTTATTTTACAGATGAGGAAACTGAGGCAAACAGGATTAAGTGACTTGCCCAGGGTCACACTCAGGAAGATAAGTCTTCCTGACACTAGGACTGGTGCCATCTAGCTGCTTCACCTTTAATCCTAGTATTCAAATAATGGTCAGTTTTCTATAATGGCCAGTTACTCAGTTGAGTATAGTCCAAGACAAATATTTCCTTTCATTTTTTACATTATGAAATGTCAGCATGACTAGAAGAACATAAAGTAAAAATCATCCACGGATTTCATGCCATTTTCATGACTGTTATCACTCAGGCTTCATTGTCTGAGGGTGAGTAAAACTCGACATAATCTAAAAGTAGGAACGGAAGAGATAACATCAAGCTCATTGATTTATTTGAACTTCAGTCCCTCCCATTTCACTTTTTATCTGGTCCATGTGAGTAGCATAAAAGGGCTGCATTGGCAAAGTCAATGAATTATTCTATTTTGTTTATGTAGGGAGGAAGGATGTGGGAATAAGCATTTTTTACAGCATCTACCATGTACCAGGCACTATGCTGAGCATTTTACAAATATTATCTCTGTAGTATTGAAATATTTGGTGTCCCTAATGCCTTTTAGAATGTTCTGTATTTATGGATTTAACCATTAGAATTCAGAAATGGGATACATCCCGTTTCATCCCACTCCATCACATCTCATCCCAAAAGCATTATGAAATTTTTAGTTATTTCCTCATCACTCTACTTATTTCTTTTGCTATTGAATGTAACATTTGTTAAGCACTTACAAGTCAGAGTCAGAGAGACTGGTAGAGGTTCTACTTCTGACTCTACATTTATGGCCTCAGGTAAGTCCCTTAGCGTTGGCCTTCCTGGGACTCAGTTCCCTCATTTCCAAAATCAGAGGGTTACACTGGGTGTAATTCCAGTTTAAGATAACTAGAAATTCCAATTCTAGATCAACAATCCATTGTTCACGAACTATATGAGGCACTGGGGATACCATTCAGGATAACCAACAACTGAAAAGAAATCCTTAGTAATACATACCTGACAAGAGATTGTCAAGTAAAAACAGCCCATTCCATTTTTGGACAGCTCTCAGGTTTTTTTTTTCTTTTTAAGTTTTACAAAGTGTTTCTCTTACAAAACATTGCAAGGCAAGTGGTACAAGTATTATTGGTCCCACTTTGCTCATGAGAAAACTGCGCCTCAGAGCAATGAAATGACCCACTGAGGATGACCAAGGCAGTAAATGTGAGAGGTCTGATTTGAACTAATATCTACTGTCTCAGATAGACACCACACCATTTCTGCCTTGAAAGTAGAGCATATGCTTTCTCCTGTAGTGGTGAAAGACTTGCCATACTCCCTAAAGAGTGCTGTTTTATAATGAAGAGTGAGAATGCATTAGAGTAGAGTTAGAAAGGCCAGTGGTCCCAACTAAGATCAAATATCTGATGGAACATGTAAAAAGATATTAAGTAGCAAGATGAAAGAGATAGAAAAGAAAAGGGCCTTGTGGATGATTAATCAATTGATTGAATGAATGTAAATATATGCATATATATACACACATATACATATATAAATTAAGCATTTACTATGTCAAAATAACTGGGGATAAAAATAGAAATTGATGAATGTCTACTTGAAAAATTAGCTCCTGAATAACTATGTTAAATATACTGCCAGGGTTGATGCTGAAACCATTGAGAGAAAATCATAAATATTTTCCTTTGGGACCAGTATTTGGCTAATAGTTGTTCACAATGAGTTGCAGGGACGAAAACAGCTGGGGTCAATCACAAGAGATTAACTCTGGCTTATCCCCCATTTTTCAGTTAAATAGGAGGGGGTTATATAGGTGGAATCATATTTATATATAGATGAAGAACCAGCCAATCTTCAGTGAGTGGAAGGAATGGCCAGGTTAGGGTCCAGAAAGTAGTGAGAATACCATGTCCTTAATAATAATGGTTTGATGCTCCATCACATTCTCCTTTTGGACAGCTCTGCTAGGATTATGATGGATGAAATTCATCATTATAGCAAAACTACAATATTGTTGGTAAAGCTGAGTAGGATGGGTGATAGAGTGCTGGGTCTGCAGTCAGGAAGACTTGAGTACAAATCTGGCCTTAGAAACTAGCTGTGTGACTCTGGGAAAGTCACAATCTTTGTCTACTTTAGCTTCTTCAACTGTAAAAAATAAAAAAATAGCATCTATCTCCAGGGGTTGTGGAACTCAAATGAGATAATATTTGTAAACTGTTTACTTAGTACATTGCCTGACTCGTGATAGGAATATAATAGATTCTTGTTCCGCCTTTTCTCTGCTCTGTGAGAGACCTCTAGCAGTAGGGTGCCTATATAATTGAAAGCCCCTAACATTAATAGAGCATCCCAATATCCCAGCCTTTGACATGTTTCCCAAACTTCTTATTTATTTCATTTTTTTTTCCCAAGGTGGCCTGTAGTATATATTCTCCAATGACAAAATCACATCTGGATTCCCTCCTATGATCTTCACTCAAATAATCTCTCCCAAATTTTTCAGAAGAATATACCTTATTAATATGCAATTCTACCTTGATCTCTTTTTATCTCTTTACTCATTTGTTCTCTTTGAAGGAGGTACACCCATCCAGAGTCAATCATGGGTTCCATCTCATCATAGTTCAATGTTATATGAGGTCCAATTTGTTTACTTGTGAAGGGACTTCTGGTTTCTTTTGATTGTTACCCAATTTGGAGGAATTGGTATTTAGACATTTGAGGCAATGGTTCTTACTATTTGTTCCTTTTTCACCTTTCCTATGAACTTGTGAGTGTCTCAACAACTTTATTATGACTATTCTTTATGGTAGCTAATGGTTATATATGGTACTTAGCACAGTGCGTGGCATATAGTTGTTACTTAATAAATGTTTATAGATATACTAGCAGTATTCTTCTACTTCCTTTTTACTAAAGCTCTTTTGCTTAAATTTGTAAGATACTTAGGAAATTTATCATATTAGCCTTTGTTAAGGGGCATCTCTGACCAGGAATCCAAGATGTAGTTCAGAAGTCTAAATCCCATTCTCAGGAGCCACTTACTTAGCTGTTGACATCCCAAATAATTTTTCTTTTTCTGTGTCACGTGTTCAATGCCTAAAAGTGAGGGAAACAACCTGTGAATCTATAGTTTCCCACCCCAGACTTAGAAACTGTTGATTATACTATGAAGTTCCTTCTGGATGTATTATTCGTACCCATACAAATAATTAGGAGTGAGTAGTTATCATATGTCAAAAAAGATCTTCCTTAAGATTTTTTTCTTAAGTCTCAGAAAAGTCTTGGATATATGTCCTAGGAGGGAAATGGGCATTTCTCTTATGGTTGTAAGGTGTATTCTAATCTAAGGGTATAATTTTTATTAGAGTTGACTGAGAACCCATTAGCAAGGAATAACCAACTACTGCTATTTTTTTACTTCTAAGAATTATGAGATGCCCCTCACTGGGGTACATTCCTATTTCAGGGAGATTATAATTGCAGGGGAAATTGAAGCTTTGGAATAAAGGAAGTCTAGAGGCTTAGGTGTTTGGAGAACAAGAAATGAAGGACAGGACTTATTAATTGGGAATATGTGACCAGCACGATGGTAGAATAATTGCTTTATAAAAAACTTTTCCAGTCCTAAAACCTAAAAGGAAACAGCTCTGTTCCTAATATAGAATAATTACAGTTAAATTCCAAAAACGAGGCCCAAAATACATTAGATAAAAACATCATTGAGTAACAATAGAGAATTTTCCTCTTAGAGTTTTCATTCCCTACCTTTGCTACATTTTGCTAAATTTTTGAGTACAAAGCCAGTTTTGAGGCATGTGACTGAGTGTTCATCTGTACTCATCTTCCACAGCAGCAGATTCTGCTAGAATATCTCTCGGTCTCTCTGTCTCTTTGTCTCTCTCTCCTTCTCTCTCTCTCTCCTCTCCCTCTTTCTCTCTCCCCCCACACATAAGTATATGTACATATACGTAAACATATATATATATATATATATACATATATCAGAAGTCAGAACTAGATATAAACACATTCTAAATATCTTCATTGAATCAATCAGCCAAACAAAATATTTTAATTAGGTATGATGGGAAGCCAATTCAGGTTGATTGAAGAACTTATCCATGTCCTATGGGGCAGGTACAAAACTGGAACTTAAGTTTGGAATTCAGAATTCCAGTAACTGGAAGTTTGTGGTGGAAATTTTCCACCCAAAGCTCTGAGAGGGAAGGTTCCATCTATGTTTTGGGGAATCAACCTGCCAGTGTGAATGGGGTTTGGGAGAGTATCTCCAGCTCTTGGCTACATTAGAATAGAAGCTTACTTCTTTGAAAGAAATATAACGGGAATTGAATACATTGTAATAAGGGCCAAAAAGAACAGAAGACATGTTTGGCTAGAGTGCCATAAGAAACTTAAGGATCACTTTTAGCCTGAAGGATTAGAGAAGACTGAAATCCTGAAAGTATAACTTGAATTGAGCATTAGGACAGTTAGGGTGCTATTATCCCAACAGTGAAATTTGGAAAAGATGCTTTTAAAATTGGTTTTGACTGTTATTTATATTACATTATGTATCGCTTATTTTTATATCCTAATTTTTCACCTGTAACTGTCTCTAAAAGAAAAATTCTTCATAGCAGAAACTCATGTTTTTGTTTGCTTGTTGTTGATTCTTGTTAAGGGGCAGATGTAAGTTACCTGACGACAGTGTCAATTTTTAGGGTTTTTTTGCTGTTTCCCCAGTTACTTGGCATGACTGGCGCCTATGAGTTCACTGTATGCTTATTGAAAAAAGTTAGTTTTGAACATATGGAAATTGAGATGGCAATGGAACTCTTGAATGAAATAGTTACTTGGAAGGACAGGACCGGACACCTTAATTTGAGAAGCGTCTTTTTAGACCCTTATAATGAAGGAAGCTTTGCAGAGAGAATTCATTAAAAAAAATCCTACCTTCTGTCTTAAAATCAATACTGTGTATTACTTCCAAGGCAGAAGAGCAGTAAGGGGTAGGCAAGAGGGGTTTAATGACTAGCTCACACAGCTAGGAAGAGCCTGAGGCCAGGCTTGAACCCAGGACCTCCCATCTCTGAGCCTGATTCTCAATCCACCTTGCCACCTAGCTGTCTCCACCCTGCAGAAAGAATTTAAAGAAAGAAAGAAAAGGCCAACTAAATCTTGGGAAAACTCCAATATTCAAATCCTAAGATTGCAAAAAAAAAAAAAAAAAAAGAAGCCCACAGGAGAGACTTTCATTTCCAAGGCTGGAGTGACAGTGGAGTTGCTTTGGAGCTGCATAGGCCAGACCTTGTTCCAGAAGTTCTGTGAAAGTTGAAAGCATTGATGAAAAGAATACAAAAAGAAGTAAAAAAAGAAGTAGGTTAGAATAAAAAAATGTTTTGAGGTGACATCATAGAACTTTAGCAGCTGCTAAACAGGGATCCTGCAACTATATATTCTAAGACAATAGGGAATGGATCCAGCTCTGGGAGAGGTTGTGAGAGTAAGCAGCAAGGGGAGCCCAAGACCCAAGGGAACTACTGTATCAGGCAAGGTTCTAGCGTTAAGTAATAGGATCATGGGATCACAGAATTAGAACTAAAAGATACCTTAGAGATTTTGGCAGGAACCATATCTTAACCTCTCTCACTGTGCATGTTGGCTATTTTTTTCTTTAAAAAATTGAAGCTTCCCTAGAGTTTTGGTTGGTACACAGACTGAGTTCATACTGTTCTCATCACTTCCTCATGGCATGAGTACAAAGTAGACATGAGAAGTTGGAGGGGCTCTCAGATGTTTGACTAGTGAATCACAATGGGAGCTTGACTTAGCTGAATCAATCAAAGGGTTAATCAAGCCAATCCTTGTTGAATATCTATCTCCTGCTGAAGTAAGTTTCTTTTTTTTAAACCTTTGAATGAGCTATGAATGAGTATCTTAATTCATTCTAATGTTGAACCTAAATGATTAGGATACTAGCCTGGATCAGCCTAGACCAGGGTTCATTGAGTTCATCACTCAGATGAGTAAACTGAGGCATAAGGAGGTTAAGTGAATTGCTCAAGGTGTCATACAGCTAGTAAGCATGTAATGTGGGATTTGAATTAAGGTCTTCCTGACCTTAATTATTCTTCCTGACATTATTATGATGGCCCAACAGCCTATCTACCATCCTCATTAAGATCTAGATAATGGTAGTAGGGTACAAATTATGAGCTTGGTCAAAATGGACAAAAGCTGAGGCCAGAATTAGGTGCAAGATTAGAGAGGGATCAGTAACAAGGTGGTCCAAATACTGAATCACCTGAGTTTTGGTTCCAGAAATGTGTACATTTTTACTTCTTTGATATGAGTGATTCCAGAGTCTGGGACATGGCCAACTAACTTTACATATGGAGGACAAGTAGTCCCAGTTATGGAGGACTTAAAGGATTAAAGAAGAAGAAAGTTAGCCTTTGCATAGAAGGAGAAAACCGGTATAGTGATCCAATAAGGAAAGGAGTTGGGTGGTAGGTGGGGTTTCTTTGTGCCTGGAAAGAGAGAAAGAGCTAAAAATTAGTGCAAAATGTTCAATGGAGTGTAAAGATAGAGAACAAGTTTAATGGAAATCCATAGCTTTTATTAGGAGATGGAAGCAAAAATCCCAATGCATGTATTGCCAGGACCGGCTAAATAAATTCACTTTTGAAACAAAAACAGGCTTTCTAAAGGCTTCCCACTCAGTTTCTCTGAATCCAATTTCTGGATAAAGGGATAATTAAAATGTGCTTCATAAATGGGTCCATTTCAGTAAGAAGTATTGAGAAATAGATTGCAGCAGGTGAACTCAGATGGATTATCATGAACAGTCTTGGAACCAGAGAACAACTGATGGCAAGCAAGCAATTACCTTATTTCCAATCTAATTAAGCATTCAATAAGTGCCAGTTATGTGTAGAACATTATGCTAAGAACCCAAGATACAAAGACAAAAATGTCTTTGCTCTCAAGGAGCATTCTATTGGGATGTGTCTATGCTGTTAAATAGAAATGGGGTCTTTTGGCATTACTTACACTTACCTTTGCTACATTGAGAAATTAATTTGGTGGGTGTATTGGGAAATGCATATATTGTACAATGACTATGCTAAAAAAAGGGGGGAAATATAAAATACAATTTTTTAACAAAAGTGAAAGGATGATTTTAAAAACCAATGTTTTGGGGTCAGCTAGGTGACTCAGTGGATTGAGAGTCAGGCACAGAGATGAGAAGTCTTGGGTTCAAAGCTGGCCTCAGATCCTTGGCAAATCACTTACCCTCCCTCCCCCCCCCCCCCACAATTGCCTAGCCCTTACCACTCTTCTGGCTTGGAACCAACATACAATATTGATTCTAAGATGGAAGGTAAGGATTTTTTAAAAAGTTTCACACTCAAGAAAACATATTTTGAATAATTAATTAAAATGTTATATGATCAGATTTAATTGAGGTTATGTAACTGTTGAAAGGTAGCAGAATAATAAGTGATACTTGCTTTGTAAAACTAGACAGCTCAACCACTTGGTCACAGACAATACAAACTACACTTAACACTACAGGTTACAAAGGAGTTGATTTGAATCAGTGGAGGAAATTTCTGTTCTGAGAGGTATTTTATGCTGACAAAATCATAAGTACAAATCATATAAACACATACAACTAAACACAAAAGATCATTTTTCCTATTCCCTCACAGAAAACCATTTTGTATTTTAAAGAATTTTCAAAAAGGAAGAAAATTAAATTCAAGAACAAAGAGTATACTGACAAAAACTCTGGTATTATAGCCACACCTTTGTACAAAAGCAGGAAGAAGTGTCTATTTATATCTCTTCTTTGGGGCCAAACTTGTTTGTTATAATTCTCTGTTATCCAGTTTTGATTCTTTGATTCTTTTTTCTTCCCATTTATATAATAGTATTCACTGTATATATTATTTTCTTCATTCTGATTGTTTCCATTTTCATCAATTCATGTCTTTTCATATTTCATGTGCCACAATTTGTTTTGCAATTCTCCAGTTCCATAATCTTCTTTGTTTACAGATTTTTTGCTATTTCAGAGTGCTGCTATACATACATTGGTGTACATGAAATGAGAAATTTATTTTAGTCACTAGCCTTCTCTTTTGACAGTGGTGAATAATGTCTAGAAGTGAAATATCTGAAAGTTTATGGATATTCTATTAATTCTTTCCCATAACTCCAATTTGCTTTCAAGAATAGTTATAACATTCATAGCCTCACCAACAATGAATTAGTATGTTCCTATTTCCACAGTCACTTCAAGATCTACTATCCCAATTTTTGATAACTTTTGTAAGCTTTTTATTTTTGGTGTGAAGGGAAACATTAATATTTATTGATTTGCATTTATCGTATTATGAATGATTTAGAGCATTCTTTCATATAATTGTTAGAAATTTTGATATTGAGAACCATTTGCTTTTACCTTTTAGTCATTCCACTATTAGATAATGACTTTTATATTTCATTTAATTATCCAAATATCTTGGAAATCAATCCCTTATCAGCGATATTCCATATCTCTGATTGCAGTTGGTCACTTCCTTTCTTATACAAGTTGCATTATTATTGTTCATGCAAAACTTTTTCCACTTCATGTAATTTAAATGATATTTTATTTTATGCAATCGTATCTAATCCCTTTTTGAGTTTTTATTCATACCTGTGAAAGTATTTGATGTAATTTTTATCATTAAAAAATCTGGTCTTTTATATTCAGGTCAAATATTCATTTTTAATTTGTTGAGGGAAGATGGAAGATATTGATCAAAGAATAGTTTGTCAGACTGCTTTTTATTTTTTCAGAACTTCTTGTCAAAAAGGGAATTATCTTCTATAATTTATGGCTTTAATTTTATTGAATACTGGCCTACTGGATCCCACTAATTCTGATTCTTACTTCCCAATATGCTCTAATGATATATTTGTTAATAAATTGTTTCAATTAATTTCTTTGTTGATTCTCTAGTTTTTTAAGGTAAACTTTCATATTATCAGCAAATAAAGATAATATTTATTTCATAAAAGGTGTTTGGTATACTTTTATTTGTAAATTATTAAGAATAATTTGTATAGTATAAATATTAACTTTCTTGATATTTAATAAACTCTTCCTGTAAATTCATCTGGACCACTCTTCTGTACCTCTTTGTTCTTTTAAAAATAGCTCATTTTCAGAGATTGAATTAAGATTTCTTTGGTCTCCTGTTATTTTTGTTATGTTATAAATTTTTTCTATACATTTATCTTTTAAAATTTGCTAGCAAACAATATAACTTTTATATTTTGTTTGGAAATGCATATTTATTTCTTCTGTTGTGACTTACCTTGTTCATTTAAAAATGGTTAATTTGATTTTACTGACTTTTAAAAATTAAGTTGACTAAAAGTTTCTTAGTTTTGCTTGCATTTTCAAAGTGTTAATTTGGAATCTTGCTTTTTCAGATAAAGATTTTTTGTTTCATAATGTATATATTTCATCTCTATTTTTCAAGATTTCCTCTCCTGAGCTTATTTTGAATTTGTTGTTAGTCTCCTATTGAAAAAAAATGCCCCCATTCATCCATCATATCCTTTTCTATTTTTTGGTGTATGTTTTTTGAGTTGTACATGTTTCTTCTGTGGTATATGCTGGCTACATTCCAGAAATGTGCTTGTTCCTATATAATTGTCAATATTTAAAATTTTTTTATCTTTCTTTTTAATTTGTTTATCCTTCTCTATGATTTATGCATTTTGTCCTATTTTTAGGTCTGTGTCATTTCTTTGTGCTCCCTGTATTGATTACTATTTCTATTTCAATAAATTCTGTAAAGAATATGTTTATTTAACAATAATGGGTTTTTTTACATTTTCCTATTCTTAAGACTGCCATTTTTTGATGGTAAAGGTATTATGCTGAGAAATATATATTTTCTTTAATAGTATATCATTCAGGAGACAGCACAAATCTCTTAGCTTTAAAATTAATCACAGTTTGTTTAGTACTATTATTCTCTGCTGTTTATCATTCTATTTGACTTTTTCCCACTCTTGAAAAAGGAACACTAAAACCATACACTATTTTTACTTTGGAAATCTATGTCTTTTTATATTTCAGTTCATTTTTCCTTTAGGAATTAAGAAATTATATATTTAACATTGTTGACATTGATTAACACTGATTCATTATCTATGATTTATTTAGGTATTTTGCAATTTCATAATTCACTTCTATTGACCAGAGACAATTACTTCATTAAATAGAAACCTGAACTCAAAGTCATGAAGACCTGGGTTCAAAACCTCCTTTTTAACACACCCTGGCTGTGTGAAGCCAATTAAACTAGAAAAGTCTATTAAACTCCCAATTTTTCTATACAACTCTCTAAGACTATAAATGACAGAGATTGTGCTGACTTGTATTGGAAAATATGGATTTCTTCGTCTGAGAGTTCTCTATATCAATGAAATGAAAGATATACTTAGTATAGATAGTGTTAAATTTATTCTCTTCTTTGAAGTCAATACTTGGACCCTGAAATTAGTTTCACTTAAATTATGTTGATGTAATTTTATACCCATAGATTCTTCCTTCCTTCCTTCCTTCCTTCCTTCCTTCCTTCCTTCCTTCCTTCCTTCCTTCCTTCCTTCCTTCCTTCCTTCCT
>NC_058135.1:10313947-10328005 GCF_016433145.1 Gracilinanus agilis | reverse complement strand
TTTTCTTTCTTTCTTTCTTTCTTTCTTTCTTTCTTTCTTTCTTTCTTTCTTTCTTTCTTTCTTTCTTTCTTTCTTTCTCTCTCTCTCTCTCTCTCTCTCTCTCTCTCTCTCTCTCTCTCTCTCTCTTTCTTTCTTTTTTTGATTTTTTGGAGGTAGGAGATGACATACTCATCATGTTTGAATTAGGAATGGAGAAAAGAGAAAAATCATTCCTGCCCTCAACTAATTTACAATGAGAGTGGGAACATGTATTGCGATGAGTAAATTCCAAGTATAAAATATATGAAAATGAAATACACATTGCACATGTATGTGCATGTGTATGCATATGCACATGCTTCTAATTAGAGGAATCTCTAATTAGGAGGTGATACTCTTCAGAACTGAACTTCCCCTAGGAAGTAATGGATTAAATCAATTTTGAAAATCATTTCTTTTGGGCAGTTAGCGGGTTAATTGTTTCAAACTTAATCTACCCTATGAGGAATGTTTTTTATTTGATAAATAGCCAACATAAAGCTTTTGAACTCTGAAATACCAGCCAGGAAACACACCAGAATGTGGCCTTAATTTTGAAAACATCTACTGTCCTCTCCTGAGAAGCATAACAAGGGGGTCAGGTTTGTTCTGAGTTTTTGCTTTGAAGATTCACTTACATTTCCAAACTCTTCCCTTACTTCATTTTGTGTTTCTGGTGGGAAAGAAGCAGATCTTCTCCCAAATACATTGTTGTTGCTTCCTCATGGGCTAGAGGTCACTGATGCTGCAACTGCCTAATGTCAATGTCAAATCCTGCCAAGGATGTAAAAGAGCATGGAGTAATTGGCCATATGCTTCCACAGCACTTCATTAATTTATTTATCTTAGAAAAAGCAGGTACTCTGCAGGTAAATGGAGTTTGTCCAAAGAAGTCAAGAGTTGTTTATCTAGTCATCCCTGTAGGAATTCTTTGCACATTTTGTCTGGAATTTGTTTTAATTAAGTCTATGGTTGAAGGAATTTCCTTTATTTCTAACTGGTGAATTCTGGCTGTCTTCACCATGAGCCTTCTCTTGACATTTACATTTCTTCAAGAGAGAAGAAAGGTGAGATTATGAGCCAGGCCAACAACTGCATCATAGAAAGCAGACATTGGTGGAGAACATGAGATGTAGACAGATGAGGTTTGGGAACTATAGTACTTTGGTTCCTTTGTGAGACTATCCTCAAGACTGGGAGCTGGAGGAAAGACAGTAAGATACAAAACTGACTTTTATTACCATCTTCCAGGTCATCAGAGATATTTTTGTTAATATGAGATATGAGGCATAGCTTTGAAAAAGCAGTCAAGGGAAATGACATGCTTAACAGGAAGACAGCTGATGTGATATTTAATTTCCTTAAGCTGGAGACACAGAGAAACTGAAGAAAATTCATTTTATTTCTTCATTCAGCAAAGTTGTTGGGGGGGGGGGTTAGAAATTTCCCAAATTTCATTTTTCTTTGGTCAGGAATTGAAATGTACTCACAAGATCATTTCAAGTTAACATGGCATAGGGGTACAATATTCTCTTAGTAGACAGTGAATAAAAGTTCAAATTTAGCATTCTAACAATATAGTTTCTTTTGAGTTTATTGAAATTTAATGCAATTGAATCTCTTTCTGGCAATGAATGTTGTTTTCTAAAAAAATTATTAGAAATATGGGTTTTCTTTGTAATGTCAAGATATCATTTGCAAGTGATTTAAGGGTCTCTCTATGTATCAAGTCCTATTCTCTCTCTTAAATTTCAGATCTTCATCAAAAAATTATGTATTTGCCCCAGTGGATAAATGATCAAGGGATATGAATCAAAACTATCAATCATCATATGAAAAAATGTTCTAAATTCCCTCTTGATTAGAGAAATGCAAATCAAAACAACTCTGAGAAACCACCTTACACCTAGCAGAGTGGCCAATATGACAATAAGGAAAATAAAAAATGTTGAAGGGTATGTGGCAAAATTGGGACATTAATGCACTGCTGGTGGAGTTGTGAATTGATCCAATCATTTTAGAAGGCAATTTGGAATTATGCCCAAAGGGCTTTAAAAGAATGCATGTCCTTTGATCTAGCCATACCACTGCTGTTGTATCCCAAAGATATTTTAAAAAATGAGAATGTTCTGTTTGTACAAAAAATATTTATAGCTGTGCTTTTTGTGATAGCAAAAAATTGGAAAATGAGGGAGTATCTCTCAACTGGAGAATGGCTGAACAAATTGTAGTATATGATGGTGATGGAATACTATTGTGCTATAAGGAATTATGAGCTGCTTGATTTCTATGAACTGATGCAGAGTGAAATAAGGAGAACCTGAACATTATACACAGTAACTAAAACATTATGGGACAATCAAATGTGATTGACTCTGCTACTAAAAGCAATGCAATGATCTAGGACACTGCTGAGGGACTTATGAGAAAGAATGCTATCCACATCTGGAGAAAGAACAGTTGAAGTAGAAATGCAGAAGAAAACATATGACTTATTACTTGTTTATATGGGCATATGATTTGGGGTTTTGGTTTTAAAAGATTACTCTATAACAAATATGAATAGTAGAGAAATAAGATTGAGTAATAATATATGTATAAATCAATGAAATTGCTTGTCAACTCTGGGAGGGGAAAGGGAAGAGTAGAGGGAGACAATAAGAATCATGTAACCATGGGAAAAAATTTTAATTGCTTATTTGATATCTTGAGCTATATATCCTGCACACATTTAAAACTCACCACATCTAGCAAAGAACTCTTTATTTTTCCCAAAAAACTTCCTCAGATTTCAGACTTCTCTTGAGGACACCTCACCACCTCATGAGGTCTCTTCACTCTTCATCTAATCTTCTGCCAAATCATATTGGTTCTACCTTTACAGTATCTCTATTATGTGGTGCTAGTCTCATTACCTCTTGCCTGGAGAACTGCAATACTCTTCTAATTAGACTCATTGCTCAAATCTTTCTCTATTCCCATACATCCTCCCCCAACTGCCAAAGTGACTTTTTAAAAGAGAAGGTCTGATCATGTCACCTTGATCCCTAAGCTCATTCAATAAACTCCAATGGCTTCCTATTACCTTCATCAAACATAAACTCTGTTTGAAATTTAAAGATTGTCTCAGCTGGAACTCTTCCTAACTTTTGTCTTATTTTATTTTATTTTACTTCCTTCTATGCACTCTATGATCTAACTAGAGTGGCCTCTTTGCAGTTTCTCACACAGAGTGCTTCATCTCTAAGTCTCTCTCTGTCCTTTGTGTTGGCAATCTCCCAATTGTACTCTTATTTTTACTTCCATCTCTCAGTTTTCCTGGCTTCGTTTAAGACTAAGCTCAAATCCCATTTTAAGCAGGTAGCTATTCACAGTTCCTCTTAGTGGCTAATACCATTTATGACAAGACTACCTTCCATTTATTCTATATCTTTTATGGGGTAAAGTGCTATTGTCCCTCTAATAGAACGTGAGTGCCTTGAGGAGAGAATATCATTTTTTAATAGATTGGATCTTGCTATTTTGCCCAAACTCAGTATGCAGGGGCTATGTATTGTGGGTACAATCCTACTATTGATTAACATGAGGCCTTTGACCTGCTTCCTTTCTAACCTCGGCCACTTTGTTTGTACATGGTGCCCCTGTCATCATGATCACTTACCTTACAGAGGCTGAATTTAGTATTGACACCTAATCAGCATTGCTCACTCTAGCTCAGAATTCCTGAACTTGAGATCCATCAGCCTCCACTTCCTGCATACCCAGAATTACATGATGGTAGTCTGTTTTTCATTCTTCTGTACTCTCAGGGCTTAGAACAAATATCTACCACATAGGAAACGTTTAATAAGTTTTTAAATATTCAGTTTGCTTTTTACAGGTCAAAAATCATAACATTTGATAGTCAGTGAAGGAGAGCTGATATATTCTTTTTTAGAATACATAATAAATTTCCTCATTTCTCTTAGGAGGAAGAATAGTTTCCTTTTAAATAAATCTTTTCATATTAATTTTTGCCAGATTATAATAGAAAACCATCCCAACCCTGAAATGAAATTGCTTTCTGACAAAAAGTGCACTAGATATAATAAATAAATATATCTACCAGTGTATATAACAGTCTGCTCTAGTCTTCCTCTGCCTTTTTACTGAGAGAAAGGAACTATATTTCATTAGCCAGTCTATGAAATTATTGTTTCTTTTTCAGCTCCATTTATTTTTATTGACATTGTTATAGTCATTGTGCATCTAATTTTTATAGCTTTGTGCATTTTATTCTGCATCAGTTCATACCAGTCTTTCTATGATTCTCTGAATCCAAAGCTGTGCCAACAGAATATTAGCTCAGGAGGTCCTGTTAATGTAGAAAGGCTTCATTCCAGTGCCAGGGTCAGTTGATCTTCTTTTTCTTTTTCTTTTTCTTTTCTTTTTTTTAAGGGATCAGACTAGTTAAATTCACAGAGGCTTATCACTAGCTTGATTAATTTTCATTGTGACATCTATTTAGTTGTAGTTGGGTTATGATTCACATTGCTGAAAGGAATTCTCATTCTTGTAATATCTCAGATGCTTTCAGAACTAAGGTATGCAGATTATGGGTGACTAATTTCATTTTACGAGACAATATGGCATGGTGGATAGAGGGTTACCTTTAGAGTTGAGAAGAGTTGTGTCTCTAAGATATACAAGTTGTGTTACATTGGGCAAACAATTAAATATAGTTCAACTGCCAAATTGAAGTAGTGAAATCACATAGCTTCAAAACAAAACAGCATGAAAAGAAGTTATTTCTTGGAAGCTACCTGGCATATATAAAAAATAACCTATTTTTTGAGACAAGAAACTTTATTAAGCAAACAGTGGAATAGTCATAGGAGCTTAGATTTAGAGCTAATGAGGCCATTGGGTCCATAAAATCCAACTCATATTACATATGAGGAAAAGTGAGGCATGATATATATGCCTTTTCCAGGATTACTCAATTTTAAATATTTGAGGCAGAATTGAACCTGAGTCTTCCTAACTCAAAGTCCAAATGGAAATGAAAATAACTTTGCTCAGCAGTAAACTATGCACACAAACTAGTAGCTGCTCATAAGAAAGCATTTCTAGAGGCATCTTCTGCTTTATCCTCCATGTGAAAAATCCTATTCAGTGGGAGAATTTGAAAGCTAAGGTTGTGTCTTTGAAAACCTTTTTCAAATGTCTGCATCTTTCTGTATCTGTGTGTTTTGGGAGAAGTTGTGAAGAATAGTTTCTAAATCATATGATCTCCATTTGAATTGTATCCACATGATTAGGGATCAAACAGGGACCCCTTAAGAAGAGAAGTAGGACAGTGCAGGTGTCAAAGCTAGATCAAAAGAAAATTGGTCATTTTAAAAACAACATAAATCAAAACAAAACAAAACAAAAAAACCCAACCCCAGGACCAAATGTTCTTGTGTTTTGAGAACTCCAGGGCAAGGAACTTATTAAAGTATAATCTTTGCTTCATTGTTCACCGAACAGAACAATCTCTTAAATTTGTATTAAGTTCATGAGACCAACAGAGGAATTTGGAACAATATGACATTGGTAGGATGATTTCAGTAGAGATGTCTAGTCATGCTCTACTAAGTTTATATTTTTATTTTTTAAAAAATCCATACTTTCCATTTTAGAATCAATATTTTGTGTTAGTTTCAAGGCAAAAGAATGGTCAAGGCTAGGCAATGGGGCTTAAGTGACTTGCCCAGGGTCACACAGCTAGGAAGGGCCTGAGGCCAGATTTAAACCTAGGGTCTCCCATCTCTAGGCATAGCTCTCAATCTACTGATATACCCAGCTGCTCCTCTCCTCCCATCTCCACCTATATTTTAAAGAAACATTATCCATATAGGAAAGAAACTGGTTCTTTCTTATTAGTTATTTATACCTGGGCATTTGTCTAAGAGGAAATGACTGGTTTTGTTTTTTTAGTACATTTTTTGGTCATATCAGTCTCTTCCCATCCCATAGTATCTTCCTATTAGAAAACATTAAATGTAAACCCCTGATAGAGTTTTCTGCCTGACTGCATGTATCACTTTCTAATTTTTCTAGTTTAAGAGAGAGGAAGACTGCTTGCCTCTTAATAACATAGAACCAACATAGTCCACTGAAATAAACTTGAGTTTTGTTGTACTTTAGTGTTATTTTTATTTACATTGCTGTTGAACATATTATTTTCTTGTATTTTTTACAATTTTACATATTATTCTCCTGTATTTGCTTTCCATGTAGCTCTGAATTCTTCATGTTCTTTATTGCTTCCAATGTATGAATGTGACATAATATCTTTGCTTTTGTCTCTTTTCTTCCTTTCTTTCCCTTTCCCTTTCCTTTCGCCTCCTCCTTTTCCTCTCTTCTTCCATTTCCTTCCTTTGCCTTGTATCATCTTGCCTTCCTTTGTCTTGTCTTGCCTTCCCTTTTCTTCTTTCCCTTTCCTATCCCTTGTGTTGCTTTCCCTCATTTTTAAAGTAAAATAATATTCACAACTTGTTTTGCCTAGGTAAAACAAGACAGTAGGATGAACAATCTATAGAGTTGCTCCATGGGAGCCTATATTTAAACAAACACTGTATGAGCAACAATCTGGATCAAGAATTGGACAGGTAGAACAGAGCCAGGTGAATAGTCTTTAGGCAATTGTGCAGTGCTTTTTAATAATCCCAAGCTTCAATTTATAATAAATATCCATCTTTTCCATGTCAATATTCTATCGGTCACATGTAAATAGAAGTCATGGAATCTTGGCAGTCTCTAAAGAATTAAATTTGAGAGTCACTGAAGACTCAGTGGAGGAGCAGCTTTGTGGCTCAGTGGATTGAGAGCTACGCCCAGAGAAGGGAGGTCCTGGATTCAAATTTGGCCTCAGACACTTCCTACCTTTGTGATCCTGGAAAAGTCGTTTAACCTCCATTGCCTAGTCCTTACCCTTCTGTTTTGGAACCAATACTCAACATTGTATATAAGATGGAGGTAAAGGTTAAAAAAGTCAATGGAGAAGCTCTGGTGGGGCCCTGATATGCTGTATTATATTGCCAATATATAATAGCATAGTATACAGAGCATAATCAGAATAATAGTCAGATGGGAAAAAAAGTGGACATGTTCTTTAACAATGGATACTCTAATCAATGAATGAATTGTGGGCTCTATTGGTATCTACAAAACGGCCGAAAATCTAGAAGGTGTAAACTATCATGGATTTTCTGCAGTATGATGGATTGTGATTCTTATACCCTTTGTTGTTAGGAGTATCAGTGATGGTGAAGCTTTTAGAGGGATGGGTGATTTGAGAAATGTCCTCAGGCACCTGTGGAGATGCAGAGGGAAGGAGCCTAGCCCTGTATCCCTCTGGCTTTCTAACTATTTTCTAACTCTGGTGAACTCTGTGCAGGGGCAATGGCATAAGTGCCCACAGAGAGGGCTCTGAGTGCCCCCTCTGACACGCATGCCATAGGTTTGCCACCTACATCATTAAGTTCAGAAGTCCATTGAAATAATAAAGCATGGGTTTGTATGATTGGCTTCATTTTGGTAGCTAAAATCATTTTAAGCAATTATATTGTCTGGTTTTACTTAAAGGAAGCTCTCATGATTACTGTTAATTCCTTATGAAGAACTAGACCTCTCTATGCAAAGGACTTGTAAAATGTTGAGATCAATAGCACAATTTTTAGGGCTAGATAAAATGTGTTCTTGCCAAATCTCCATTTGGTAATATCAATATTTGTATTAGCATGACAAAGTCATATAATATGTTTTTCTGCTATAAAATAATGAAGAATTTAAAAAATTGAAAAAAATTATAGCAGCGCTCAGTGGTGGCAAAAATTTGGAAAATGAGGGGATGTCTTTCAATTGGGGAATGGCTGAACAAATTGTGGTATCTGTTGGTGATGGAATACTATTGTGCTCAAAGGAATGATGAACTGGAGGAATTCCATGTGACCTGGAATGATCTCAAGTTTGGTGCAGAGTGAAAGGAATAGAACCAGGAGAATGTTATACAAAGGGCCCGATACAATTGAATGCAATGGACTTCTGTACTAGCAGCAATGCAATGATCCAGGACAATTCTGAGGGTCTTATGAGAAAGAAAACTATCCACATTCAGAGGAAGAATTGTGGGAGTAGAAGCATAGAAGAAAAACAACTGCTTGAACACATGGTTCGATAGGGATATGACTAGCGATGTAGACTCTAAATGATTACCCTATTGTAATTATCAATAATATGGAAATAGGTCTTGATCAATGATACATGTAAAACCTAGTGGAATTGCATGCTGTCTACGGTGGACGGGGGGAGGGTTTGGAGAGGAGGGAAAGAACAGGAATCATGTAACCATGGAAAAATATCCTAAATTAATTAAATAAATAAAACTTTTCAATTCAAAAAATAAAATAAAATAAAATAAATAAAAAGAGAATAATAAATAAGAGAATTCTGAAGTTCTACAGAACTTCCAGTGTCATTCAGAGGAAGTAGTCCCTGGGAAAGCAACCCATTAAAAGGTTTAATACAGGAGTCAGCAACCTTTTTGGCTGTGAGAGCCACAAATGCCACATTTTTAAAAATGTAATTTTGTGAGAGCCGTACAGTGCTCACAGTGCGGCTCCTGTAACAGTGCCTGAAAAAAAAATGGACTTTATGGCTCCTGCAGAAAGAGCCCTATCTGGCCCACAAAAGAGCCAGATATGGCTTGAGAGCCCTGGTCTAATACACCCTACCTCTGATTGCAGGTCTCCAGAAGTGGTTAATTTACTCTTTTCCAAGGTAGCTTATTCCCCTTAGGGACTGTTCTAAAAATTAGAAAAGTTTAGTTCTTGTTTTGTCTTATTTTTTTTATTGTATCAAACTAAATTTGACATCTTCATACTTTTATTATCCTGAACTTACTGCATAAGGATTGTGGACTCTTTCCAATTCTTATTAGTGCTGGATTCCAGAATGTGTTTTTAATGGTTTCACTATCCTTTAAACTGGCCCAAACTCCTGGGGAGCACTGTTGGCACCAACAATGTTGCCAGTGCCTGAATGGGGCTGGAGCCTAATGCCATATACCTCATGCTTGGAAGCTGGCAGCTCTTACTCCTTGAGGTTTCTGGTGTGTCCTTACAGGCTTCACCCACATGCTTTGAAGACCAGATTCTATCTCTCTCCCTAGTCTGTCACACCTCATTTTCATTCCAATCTCAGCTACTTTGTGGGCATTTGATAAGCATGAAATGACCATGTTCTCAAAGACTTCTCTAGCATTTTATACCGGAAACAGTAAGAATGTCGCCTTTGCCAGAATTATTCTCTGAAAAGAAAAACGAACAGTCAAAAGCCAGAACTGCATGGGTAGGCTCCCTAGTCAATGCTTTGCATTATAGCATCATTTCCTCCTCCCTTTTCTTGGCCACTATGTTAGAATTAATGAATACTTTGCCAATTGTTCACTCTGACAATGACTATCATCTTTACGAGTGACTTAATATTATAGATTGTTTAAAGAAGAGAACGATGCATATTTAGAAATAGGGACTGAAGCCATATTTCAAGGATAAAAAGTACTTGATTAGAAAACTTTGATATATGCACATATATACTGTTTTATATATTTCTGAAATATTATATATCTACATAATATTTATCTCAAACTTCCGACATAGATCACAATAAATAAAACACATAAATGCATATATTCACACATGTATACACACATACAAATACCTACAAAATAAATATTACATTAATAGATCTATGATAAATAACATATCTTAGATGTGTTATACACATTGACTATATATTTTATGGTGAACCCCACCTAAAGATATGTATGTGCAAACCTGTAAACACACACTACGTATAGCTATGCACATATACATGCACATACGTACACGTGAGATTTATGTAAAGTTGTGACATTCGGTGGTTTGCCCAAAGCAAATGGAGAGACTCAAATTAGCTGAGCAACTTAAGTTGTGTAAGTTGTGTGACAGCTCTCAGGAAAATGGTATTCTTTCCCCATAACCCTAAGGCTTCCTATGTGCCCCCAATCAGATCTTGGAGTCAGTAGCAATCCTTCTTCCTTGCAGTATGGGGAAGGATGTAGATTATTAGAGCTAACACGCCCCAGCACTACAGTGCAGGCCCACATATGTGTTACATTTAGAAAAGAAGTGCTCGGCTTTGGCGATGTTATGCTGAAGGAAATGTGAATGTCGACTCATTTTCATTTTTCTCTTCTGCATGTAATCAGTTGGCACAGGGAGCTTTTGTTAGTTTAGGAGAGGGGACAGGGGTGTGGGAAGGACTAGGAAGAAGTGAGAAGGAAGGAGAAAAGGGGAGGGCCAAGTCAAGTGCCGGGTAATTAATTTGCAAACTGGTCCAGAGTAATTAGTCACAGGAGACCAACCTCAGGGTGTCTGGCAGAACTCGACATTCTATTTCATTGTAACCAAAATATTTCACATGGATTCCTAAAACGCTTTTTGTTGGGGTTTACTTTCAAGTTTTATAGATGATTCTTTCTTTAAACCCTGTAGTGGGTCAGAATTAATGGGAGCGATTCCCTTCATTAAACGTCTCTCAATATGTGTTTTACAATAAAAGACATGTCACGATTTTGTTTTCATTTTTAAATGCAGCAGGACAACAGTAAGCCATGCTTTTCATTAGTTTAAACTCTTTCAGGGAATCGTGAAGTTATATAATATTTATATGGTTTTATATATATAATATATATATAATTTTAAAAGTTCTAATATTTCAATTCCACCTAGAAGCTGTGAAGATTAAATAAAATAATGTGTATAAAGTGCTTTAAACCCATAAAACAATATATTTGGAGTCCCAAAAGTCTTAATTCTACTTTAAGCTAGTAAAGTGACAATAAGACTTTTGGGATGCCCTCTATAAATTTCAGCTATAATTGTTATTATTATAAATGTCATTTATATAGCATTTTAAGGTTCATAATATGCTTTACAGATTTTTCTTTCATTTTATTCTCACAACACCCTTAGGGATAAGGGCTACTTTATCAGAACTTCAGGCAGCTGTTAGTGACTTGTCCTGAGTCAATATAGCTAATAAGGATCTGATTTCAGATTTGAATTCAGGTTTTCTTGATTCCAGGTTCAACACTCTATTTATCCACTGTTTCACCTAGCTGCTGTTCATGCTGCAGCTGACATCAATGATGGTGATGATATTTTAAAGCAAAATTAACTTAAGCGGCTTTTATGCCAGTATTTGGAACAGCACTTGCTTTGATCCATCCTTATGATTTCATTTATGTGGGGAGATTTCCAAGGGCTTGCCAGTGTAACTTGAAACCTAAGAGGGTAGCCAGGGGCATCAAGAGGTATCCAGGTGGCTTGCCCAGAGAATCATCACCAGAATGTATGAAAGGTGTGGCTCAAAACCAGGTTTTCCAGTCTCCAGCCTCCAAACTACTCCTAGGAAAAAACATGTGTTGAACAGTATGTATGTGAGAGATTGCTGCTATAAACTGGGAAGAAGGGATGAGCTTTTCTGCAAAAGCTTTATCAGATTTAGCTTTGTGAACACTGTTCAATGGGAGAGTTTTGCTCTCTACCCATGGAAAGTGTTCTGTATGAGGACGGGGACTGTTTTATTTTTGTCTTTGTATCTCTGGCACAAGGCACATAGTAAAAAGCTAAATAAAGACTTATTGGATGGATTGATTCCTAAATGTTAATGCTGCTTTTCTGATTGGCTTATAATACTGAATGGGATCCCATTTGAAATGTTCAGTGGTTGATAAACAATATAATAATAGACTGAATGGACAAGCTAGAAGAGAGTGAGTTGGAAACTGCAGCACTTTAAAAATGATTATCTTCCTTTTATTGATGGCTTTTGTTTGGATATCATGTTCCTTCAGAATGCTGACTACCCAGCAAGTCATGCCCTGTGCCTTGCCTTGCCTTCCCATCAGAAATTAACAAACATGTTTTGAACGTCTGCGATATCTAATACACTATACTAGGTGCTTGGAATATATGCCCTCAAAGACATTTACATTCTATTGGGGAAATAATATTTATACATGTAAGTAAAATTTAAAAACCCTGCAAGGTAAAATAAGAGAAGTATAATGTAATTTTTTTTGGGGGGGAGGTATGAAGGGGGGAGCAGCATAGCACCTGGACCAAACCTAAAAAGGCTGCCGCATTGCTTTCTGGACATCTCTATGCCATTCCTTCACACTTGATGTTCATTCTATGCCCCTCCAACTCTAGCTCTAAGAGGACCATAATTTGGACTTCAATGCTTGGGCTGATCAGTGATTTCAGGGATGAGATGACTCTCTCCAACTGTGAAGATAGATGACAATTCTCTGACATTCTGATTGGTCCCCCTATTTCCTTTCCTTCTCTCTTTAGTCCAACCTATACTATAATATATATATATATATATATATATATATATATATATATATGGTCAAAAGCAAAGGGCTCATGAAATGCTGGTTCCATGCCCTGCCTTCATATCATGGCAATCTTAAAATGAAGGGGCATGTATATTTATGTGTGTGTGTGTGTATGCATTCATGTGACTTTATGTTGTTCCTGCTGCTCTTTTTAAATTATAGAAACTTCACTTGACAGTTCAATTCATTCCCAAAAGACTTACATTTTTTGACTGAAATATAAAGGGAATTTCTGTCAAACAGATGTTTGACTGCAAAGAGAGCTGGGGATGAAGGGGCTCTGGGAACTCAAGTCAATAAGAATTCTGTTGGTTGAAAAAAATTAATATTTTATCCTATGTCTTCATTTTCTTTGTTAAAAAAATCTTGGTTATTTCCAGTTTAAAAAGAGATTGTGTATAAAAATTAGCTAGAACCACAGTGAGGATGCACATAAATATTCACTAAATAGAATGAAAAGTATGAGGGAATCAGGAAAAAGAATGCCTCATTAGTAAAGTATTAGTATATAGATTTAAGGGGGTTTTGTGAAAAGGAAAATTTTATGGTTAAGAATTGCTGGACCTTAGAAGTATATTAAGATGTTACCAAAAATCCTAAGCCCTTTAAACAGCTGAATCTGTTTCCCCCAACCCCCACATTTGTCTTTACCTCCCCAATTTGCATCATAAACCTACATTCATTATTTGGCATTTTTAATAAATCTGTCCATCTAGGCATGTTCTTTTTATTTGTTTGCTTAAAGAGTTTGAGACTATAGCTCATATTGTATCATCTATTTGGCAGAGACTTGTTCTATTGCTGTGAAAGAGCTTATATTTCACCAAGTTGGTTGTTCCTTCTGCTCAGTATGGAAATCTATCTTGAAGATCATTGATGGGGAGCCAATAATAGAATAGGAATCTTCCATATCAGCTCCAGGCAGCCATGAGATTTGTTCGTGATCCAACTTAGAATCAAGGAAGTATAGTTTCCTCCTCTTTGTATTAATGGATAGGTCTTGATGGCATCTGCACAGGTCTCCCCATCCCAATAGAAAACTTGAGAATTAAGAACAATGGGGGATTGTTGCAATGATTGTGTGAGAGGAACGGGGTTACCACTTTTTCCCCATCTTGGTATGACTTTAAAATCTTTATGAAGCATCACTAGATTTGAGCCTCTTCTGTTTCCTTGGCTTTCTCCCCTCTAAACTGAGAAATTTCATCTCTAAGGTTTTTTTTTTTCAAATCCATTTCATTATAACCTATTGATGTATTCTAAATTGAAAAGGTTTGAGGAGTTTCTATTTTTTTAAACCCTTAACTTCTGTGTATTGACTCCTTCATGGAAGAGTTGTAAGGTTGGGCAATGGGGGTCAAGTGACTTGCCCAGGGTCACACAGCTGGGAAGTGTCTAAGGCTGGATTTGAACCTAGGACCTCCCGTCTCTAGGCCTGACTCTCAATCCACTGAGCTACCCAGCTGCCCCCAGGAGTTTCTATTTTTTTTTTAACATTTATTAATATTCATTTTTAACATGGTTACATGATTCATGCTCCCCTTTCCCCTTCAACCCCCCCCCCC
>NC_058135.1:10170264-10308993 GCF_016433145.1 Gracilinanus agilis | reverse complement strand
TCAATTCTAGCCTTTAGGGATTGATTTTCGGCCATAATCTTCTGGTAATCGGCCATAATCTTTTGGTTTTCGGCCATAATCTTCTTGTTTTCGGCCATAATCTTCTGGTATTCCTTTTCAATCTGGTCATTTCTTGTGTTCAATTTGCTTATCAGTTCATTTGGTTTCTGAGCCTCGCTTTCCAGTTGCAAGATTCTACCTTTTAAGCTGTTATTTTCTTGCCAGATCTCTTCCATTTTCCTCAAAATCTCAGATTTGAACTCTTCCATAGGTTGTGAGGAGTTTTCCTTATTTGGGGAGGGTCTGGATGGTTGTTTGTTCTCCTCCTCTGTTTGCTCGGTTGTCTGGATTTTCTCTGTGTAGAAGCTGTCGAGTGTTAAAGACTTCTTTTTTTTGTTATTATTCTTTCTCTTCTGAATTTCCTGTAACTGGTTAGCCGTCATTAGCCCAGCAGCTTCTCAGGTTTATCCTAGCTCTCAGTGTCTGTCTGAGATCTATTGGCTCCTGAGGACTGAGTTCTAGTTTTTTCCAAGGTCAAGCCCCCTGGTGGATTCCCTTGCTTGAACCTCTGCAGGAGGTTTCTTTACAAGTCTCAGGGAGCTACTTCCACAGTCGTATACCCGTCTGCACTGGTTCCCCACTTAGGCTTTAGTTCCTGGTTGTGTTTACCTCCACCCACGCCTCTGCTCAGCTGGCACCCACGCCTCTGCTCAGCCGGCGCTCCGCTCCCAGCGTCCGCTCCCGCGCGCGTGCTCAGATTTCGCGTGCGTTCTTGACTTAATGGGGTCCTAAGTCTTGCTGCTCTCAGGAACAGGTCCCGGAGCTGCTGATGACTCGATGGGTGCCCCAAACTTGCTCTATTTCTTTTTAGCTGGGTTCAGAGCTATAGGTGAGTGTGGAGGGGGTGGGGGTGGGGCGGTTGCTCAGCTCGCGCTTGAGTGAGAGCCCTTTTTAGCTTGGAAATGTCTCGATTCCACGTACCTTCCACGCTGTGCCCTGTTGTGGGGTTCCTCCGTTCGTCTGGACTTGTTTTTATGTCCCCTTGAGGAGTTTTGTGTGTTTCGGTCAGGAGAGGTTTAGAGCTGCTTCTTACTCTGCCGCCATCTTAACCCGGAAGTCCCGAGTTTCTATTTTTTATACAGCTCAAAGTCAAAAGTCTAATTCAAATACAAATAGGAAACAGAAAGAGGAAAGACATTACATACACTTGACCTGAAAAGCAGACATTCTAATATTATGGATGTTACATGACAAATAAAGTTGGCCAAAAGGTTCAATGTGTTAGGACTTCTTCAAGATTCAGAGAAGATAGTTCCTTCTGTATGAGGCCTCTCCTGGTCCCCACAGATGCTAAAATTCCTTCTAAGTTTATCTTCTTTCTCTCTAATCTCTATGTATCTAGTTATTTACATACTGTTCAAGCATTAAAATATAAGCTTGAAGGCAGAGATTGTTTTTTTTTCTTTTTCTTGATGCCCTTACCACTTAGCACAGGGCCTGACACATAATAAACACTTAATAAACATTCATTGATCTATGATGAATTGGTAGATTAATAGGATAAATGCAGATAGATGTAATGTTGGAATGGGATGTTCTAATATAGAGGGAAAGGCTCTTCTTGCTATCTAAGAAATACTGATGTAGATATATAGACATTGTCATATAAATGGTCATGCAAAGAAAATCAGAAGAGTTAGAGTGATGTGACTCCCTGTTGCAGGGTATTAAGACAGTTCTTAGTGGAACAGATAACAATGATAACATCTTTGCCCAGGAAGGTGGTAGCTTCTCTAAGACATAGCAGAAATTCTCCCAGACTTGTCAAACCAGTGGATTGCTTCTCACTTCTGGTGATTTACTTTGACACACAAGATGCTGCTCAAAATAGTCTAGACAACATTGCTAAAGATTTGAGTTCTAGGGCAAAACAGAAATAAAGAATAGGGCGTAATGACTCATATAAAGGAAGGAAGAAGAAAAGAAAAGAAGAGAAAGAGAGAGAGAGAAACAGCTTGTTAAAACACTTATGTTTTAGGCACTATATTAGGTGTTACACATAAAAATAAAAAGCTAGAGAATTCCAACCCTTAAACTGTGCAGGCAAACTGTCAAAATATATTTGAATAAGGGAAGACATAACACATGTGGGAACTGGGGAGGGATGTTTTGGACTAGGAAGTTACCAGGATGGTGAGTAGAACCAAAGGCCAGTTGATTGACACACACTTCTCAGTAATGGTAGTTTTGTTTTGATTATTGTTGCCAGAGGCAGAAGTTAAAAGTAAGGAAATTATGGGTGGGAGAAACTATATACATGCTCTTGCATGGCTTCAAGATGGTCAGGGAGCAGCAGCTGTGATAGGACTGGGTTGGTCTAGTTCAGAAGGACTCTTACCATTCAGCAGCTCGAGGTTAGCACAGCAGTGGATTTGGAATGTACCAAAGGTATGAAAAAAATCTCAGACCCTCATTATTACTAAAAATAAAGGAAGCCATAGAATATTGACAATTACCAACCTATATACCTCCTTTCCTATCTATCTATCTATCTATCTATCCTTTATTTATGAGATAATTTGCACATAGATTAGCTTGATGAGTCTATTAGTAGGGAACAGGAAGGTTTTTGGAAATAGTAATACACAGTGGACTATGTTTAGCACTTCATAATGCATGAAAAAGATGTAGAAAATATAAGATCTCTTTGGACTTATTCTTTATTGAATTTTAAAAACAAAGCAAAAAGAAAACATATTTGATTCCGTAAAGCAAGATATTGTTTTTAATGCTCCCTTGCAAAAAAATCTTCCTCTATTCATTTATCAAAATCATTCAAGATTCCTTAAAAGTTCTTATAACAGAATTAACCTTATTGATAAAAATCTGGTCATCAACTTGAAGTGAGGAATAAAACAGGGAGACATATGCTCACTAAAAGTGTTCCTCATTGGGTTAGACAAAATCCAAGATAGAGAAGGATTTCATCTATGGATGATAGGGTCCTCCAAATGCTTATTTTTGTGGATGACCACATTTGGTACATCAGGTCTTGGAATATTGTAGAGCCACCTAGAAGAAATTCATAACCACTCAAAAGAATTTGACTTGATTATAAATACACAAAAAATCAAGTGTATGAAAGCTATTTTTTCATATTATTCAATTCAGATGGACAGACAACCTTTAGAGCTTGTCCATGAGTATATCTATCAGGGCTGAAGAATAGAAATGTATGAGTTTAACTGAACAAAAGAAGAATAAGCTGACTTGCCTTCAGGAAATTACAAAACTCCTTCACCAAATTTATCTTATGACCCTAGGTCTCAAATTGAAAAATACCTTAAAGGGCATCTAATCCAATTTCCTTATTACACAATTGGGGAAAATGGAGGACCGAAAATCCTAGGTAATTTGTTCAAGGGCAATCCAGGAAAAACCCATTAGAAGTTGGATTTGAATCTATATCCTCTAGTTCCACAGCCAGTGGTTCTCCTATGATGCCTTTAAAGGACAAGGTTAGAGGGCTTAGAGTCCTTATCCTATTGTCATAAGATCATAGAATTCTAGAGCTACAAGCTATAAATGGTTATTGTTCAGTTCAGGCATGTCCAACTCTTTATGACTCCATGGGCTTTCTCCATGGGATTTTCTTGGCAAAGATAGGAGGGTGGCTTGCCACTTCCTTTTTTAGTGAGCCCCCATTTTACAGATAAGGAACTGATGCCAATAGAGGTTAAGTAAATTTTCCAGGGCCACACAGTTATTAAGTATCTGAGGCTAGATTTGAACTTAGATCTTTCAACCTTCAGGCCCTGTGATTCATCCACTGTACCTCCTCGCTGTCCAAATAGATTTCCTTCAAGGCTATTTAGTGTAATTCCTTCATTTTACAGATATGGAAATTGTGATATGGAGAAGTTAAGTGACTTGCCCATGGTCACATAGTCTTAATGTATCAAAGGCAGGCCTTGAACACAGTATTTTCTGACTCTAATTCTTACACTCTATCCAGTATACCATCTTGGCATTATTTTATGGCTGTGATGCTTAGAATGTATCAACCTCTGACCATAATAGTCTCAGTCACAGATGGCAAGGGAGAGAGGTATGGTGGGTATGGGCAATCATTATTTTATTCATCACTTGGTGTTTGGGATCAGAGGATAGTTGAATAAGGTTATTTCTATTATGGCTTTTAAGGAATCTTGAATAATTTTGATATAAGAATGGGAGTAAACTTGTTGGAAAATAGCCCCAAATTAGGATCTTCCTTTACTGATTCAAATATGTTTTCTTTGTTTTGTTTATATGTTTGACAGAGAAATAGAGAAGGATCTTGTATTTTTTACATCTTTCTTTAACATATCTCCAATGAGGAATTCCAAAGAATAGGAGCAAAGAGATCATTGCTATCATCAGAGAAATGTGTGATAGAGAAAGATGAACTGGTTGGTTGATGATGAGGGCAGGCAATGACAAGTGGACCACCGGAATGTTCCTAGCTCACTATAAGAGTAGAAAACAAGTTAGACCTTTATCACAATGGGTGAACACTTTGCAGAAGCTTACAGAAATGTATGTGCAAAAGTCAAACAGGAAGGATCTACATCATTGGAGGGGATATCCAAATAGATGAAGAACAATTAGAGTATTTGAGAATAGCGTTTGGAAGATTTGCATAGCACTTTCAGGTTTACTAGATTCTTTATGCACATTATTTCATTTCGTTCAAAATAAACTGGAAAGGTAAGTAGGGTATAGATGATATTATTCCTACTTTACACAGAAGAAAACTGAGACAAAGGACATTTAAGTGATTTGTCCATAGTCACACAGCTATTATTTGTCAATGTAAAATAAACATGCACAGAATGACAGTGTCTAGACTCGTCATGAAACCATTTTCTACTCTAAATGTAAGGGAGTTATGTGTGTATGAGAGTGTATGTGTGTGTGTGTGTGTGTGTGTGTGAGAGAGAGAGAGAGAGAGAGATTGAGAGAGAGTAAAGGTGTTAAAGTCAAATAGAAAAGATCCCTTTGGGCTACATGCTGACCTAGAAAACCACAAACTAACATGATCTATTGTATTTTTATTTCTTTTGTTAAACAATTCCCCATTATGTTCTAATCTGGTTTTGACTCACTGGGAGTTTTGCAGCTACTTTAAGTTTGTTACCCGTGGCTTAGAGAAATTGCTTTCCAAAAAGAAAAATAAAACTGAAATAGTAAGGCAATCATTGTAGGTGAATTTATGTTTCTTCTTTTGGAACTTGACAAATCTAATAGACAAAAAGCAAATCAAGTTTTTAAGAAAATTGATATGATAGCACTATGATGATTATTGAATGGAAGTTTTAGAAGTTGTATTTATATTTCATGATACCTTTAAAAATGTGTGACTTGTAGAAAAACTCAAATACATGTAGAAAGGGAGAAATATAACACATCCCTTATAGACCATAACAATGAAAATTGTGATTAATAAAAGAAAATGAACTGAACAAAGACTACATAACAATATCTTCAGTAATGAGTGAGTTGAAAACCAATAAAGAAACAATAAAGATTTACATAATAAAGCATAACAGCAAGACAACATATCAAAATGTAAGACAGGCAGCAAAGAGTTCTTAAAGAAAAATTTATGTCTATGAATGCATTAAGAATTTTTTTTTAAAGAGAGGACTTAGACATATAGTAGAATAAGTAAACAATGAACAAAACCAACCCCCTATGGGTTGACTGCAACTGATTATTATGTGCATGTTTTCTCTCTCTCCCCTGCATTCTGATGCTAGACCTCCCATCACTCACATGAACATGCCCCATTTGATCTAGTGGCTAACTGGGAAGATCTCATTAAAATATTGGCCTTCCATCAATTTCCCCTCTACAGTCATCCCTTGCTATGTTGTGGTTCACTTATCCTGGCTTCACTGTATTTCAGGTTTAAATATATACATATAATTCTGAATGGGGGAGTTTTCACTATATTGAAGGACCAACCACAATGCCATGTTCAGTATCCTGGTGCTGATTGGCTCAGAGTTTTTAAGGGCATGGGAAATGTGAAAAAGGTTTATAGGAGAATGGGAAGGGTTTATAAAGCCTTAAAAATATAAATAATAAAATAAATATAAAGCTGCTACTTCGCGGATTTCCACCTATCGCGGGGGTCTCTGGAACGTAACTCCTGTGATAGGTGAGGGATCATGGTATTTCCATCCCCTCCAAGGGAAGTTGGGTTGGATATTCAGATTGCCTGTATTTGCCTGAGATAATGTGGTGCAGAATATTACACTTGGAGTTTGGAAGATCTGGGTTCAAATCTGACCTCTAACACCTAACACTAGGGTCATAGCAAGTTTTTTAGTCCCTTTGGGGCTCTGTTTCTCCATTTGCCAAATGTGGAAAATACTAGCATCCATGTCAGCACATTATTGTGGAGACTCAAAAGAGACACTGATCACTTTATATTTTATAAGCACTTATATACTTTTAAAGGATTGATGTCACTTGTGATTATTGCCACCTGAGTCATATAGAAAATCATGAGGAAAGAGTCATCTCCTCCCTAAGCAATCAGTATTCCTGAAACTTGAGATTGGTCATCTGTTACACTAATATGATGCCAAATAGTTAAATCAATTAAACTGATCCATACAAGATGGAAAATTGAAACACTTCTTTCAACAGTGTTCTTCCTTGAGCTGCTGTTATCATTGTTTGCTGGTTTTAATAAAATAAGAAAAATAGCATTTACACTATGCTTGAAGATTTGAAAAGTGTTTTACATACATTGTCTCATTAGATCTTCACAAGTCTTATGAAGTAGCTGCTATTATTAACTTTATTTTATAGATGGAGAAACTGAGGCTGAAGAGTTTAAGTAACAGGGTCACATAGAGCTAGTTAGTATCTAAGGCAAGATTCTAACTCATAACTTCCTGTCTTCAAATCTAGTACTCCCTCAAAAGGCAAAAGAAGTTGGGACTTATTATCAAGGTACTTCTTTTTGCAATTTTGTGAGATTCCTACTCTTCAAAGAAGATTATAATTCAAGAACATTGTCTGGGATCTTTCCCTTTGAGCAGAGTGGGAAGTTGAGGAGCCCAATCATTGCCCTTATTCCATAATATCTCTTGAGGGTAGCAAATTCTATTATGTGGAATGTTGCTGTCCAGTTGGGTAAGGAATAGGCAACTGCATATAACTCCCGTGAATTTCTGGCCCAGGGAAGCCATTGACCTTTCCTGGAGAAAGTGGAGAGAAGAGACTACATTTACAGACTATCTCTGTCCCTGTCCTGTTCCCCCTACAATAAATAGTCTTGAGTTCTCAAGGACTGAGGAGACAGACGTGGCAAAAAGATGAAGACAGTCTGCCAAGTCTGTTTTAGAGTCCCCAACAAAAGGTTATTTCTTTCCCAAGAGTCCTTCCATCTGAGTCCCAGCTTGCCACTCATTAAGAAAGCAGCCTCAGCCACAATTGTCCAATCAGAAACCATTCTCTGTAAAATACCAGTGGGTATTCCTATACTTGTAAGGATGACAAACCACTCATTCGGAGTCCAGATATATAAATATACTCTATTATGAAAGAGGCTTATCAAATCAACCTTAAGGGAACCCCAAGGGTCATTCCCTCCACCCTGATTACACTTTGATTCCAGTGATCTCATCTGTGTAGGTTCTTTTTTATTTTGAGATAGATTTCAATGCAACCACATCCTATCACCTTCTTATACATTTCTTCCACTAAATCCTCACCCAAAGTGGTGGGCTGTCCATTGTCCATCTCTTCTGCTTGTAGTATGACTAAACTACCTTTTTTGGTCCTGAATTCCTCTGACAATAATCCTCTCACTTCTTAGCATCCCTCAATAGGTGCTTTGTTACTGCACTACCAATTACCCTTTGACCTGTCTTTGTCTAAAGTAGGATAAAAAATGATAATTTGTAGGTGCCATTATATTCCATTCATGGAATTATTTGCAAACAATGAAATAGTCCCTCAGACCTGGTCAGAAGACTACTAGTTACACAGTCAATGGATCTGGGTTTGAGTCCCCTTTCGCTATCTGTATGTTTATGACCAAGTCACTTCCATTCTCTAATCCTCAGGCTCCTCCTTGGTAAAGAGAGCTTTGGATGAAATGATGTTCAAGATTCTTTGGAGATTTCAGTCCCATGATAATTCTACATTGGTTGCCTGAAATGAAATGGGGACTGCTCTCAATAGGTGTGACTTTTCTCTTTCATCCTTTATAGCTACAAAAAGTATGATACTATCTTCTCCAGAGATGGTATCATGCAATCAAGAACTCTGTGCCTTGTACTTGTTTCTTGCTCCTAAATTTGTGGTGAACATTGGGCTTGAGAAACTAGAAGATTTGTGAAAGAAAATATTTCACAGAAGCTAAGGTGAGAAAATGAGTAGGTTCCACAGAAGTCTTAAAAGATAAAACAAAACTAAAGCGGCAATAGACAATGTATCATTAGTTATAGAGTTATTACAGGGTGTAGTACCTGAGACATTGAAGTTGAGAAGTTAAGACAGATGGTTGATCCCACCTGTGATAGGATCACACTGGATCATCTTTGCAACACGTCTCAAATATACCCCCTTCTCTCTTATGATGCTCTCATCACCCTGGTGCAAGCCCTCATCAACTCACACTTGGATTATTGTAATAGCCTGCTAATGGAACTGTCTGCCTCAAGTCTCTCCCCAATCCAATTCATTCTCCATTCATCCATCAAAGCAATTTTCCAAAAGTGCAGGTTTATTCATGCTGCTCCCTCACTCAATAAACTCCAATGTCTCCCTATTGTTTCCATGATAAAACACAAATCCTCCATTTGGCATTCAAAGCCATTCATAGCCTGACCTCCTCCTGTCTTTCCAGTTTTCTTAGCAAGTACTTCCTAATCTAATCTGTACTCATTTACTTAGTGACACCGACCTCTTCCTGGATATTTTAAGAATAAAACTCCAGCTCTTGGCTCAGGGCATTTTATCTAGATGTCCCTAAAGTCTGGAATGCTCTTTTTCCTAGCTCCACCTCCTGGATCTTTCTAGCTTCCTTTAAATTCTAACTAAAATCTACAGAAAGTAATTCTAGTGTCTTTTCTCTTTTAATTACTTACTATTCACCATATATACATCTTGTTTTGTATATATTTTGTCTCCCTTTTAGATTGTAAGCTCCTTGACGGCAAGGACCATCCTTTGCCTGGCAAGAAAATATTTTGTATCCCCAGCACTTAGCACAGTGTCTGACACACAGTAGGTGCTTGGTAAATGTTTATTGATTGATTATAGATGGGTTGTAATCTACTTAGCTCAAGCTAGGGGCTACAATTAAGAGATCAGCTTATTACAAATAAGCTACTGGAGAAACCCCATCTGTCCATCCTATTTTTTGTTACAAATTAAATGTGACACAGGTATACTCATTAATTAATGGAAAAAAACTGAAACTCCATGGGACACTTTTGGGAAACATTCTCTTTCTCATTGTCTTCTTTTTAATGAAAAGTTTAAAAGGGTTTTATCATTAATGAGAGACCAAAGTAGCACCAGCAGGGGACAATTTTCTCCATAATTTTCATCTCTAGCACTTGTCCAAGCCTGGGACCCCATTTCCCTTTGGATTTGCTCTGTTTGGGCTCTTGGTAGCACCACAAAGGACTTCTCTGTCTGTTTAAGGTGTACTATAATTTATGCCAATCAAATGGCGCTTTTAAAATGATGTCCCCATTATTCTTTTATTTCATCTGTAAAAAGAAAACACCCCATCCGCGGGCACACGCACACACACACACACACACACACACACACACACACACACACACAATTTTAATGTGCCAGAGCCCACCGAAGTATGAGATGGGAAACATGCATTCTTCTATTTCCCCTTCTTTGACTTTTTATAGAATGGCCTGTTTGGAGGAACAGTGGGGGGCTGTGCTGTTTCAGATGATGCTGCACATGGCAGAATAGGGCCCCATTCACATCTTCTGTGGGACAGTTTGCAAAGGCTCCATGCTGTGGGATCCTTTTAAAGGGAAAAGTCTGCAACCACACCTGGGGCCACTGAGCATGAACTGCCCTCCTAACCTGGATCAGGCTTTAGCATCCTTTCCTTCCCTGGAAGTTCTCAACTGACAGTCTTTTCTGAAACGAACCACACCAAACTAACACAAAACCAAACAAAAAACAAACCCGGGAGGGCCCAGAAGGGAGAAAGCTTCAGGCAGATAGGAGAAGCCCAACAGTTCCCAATTTAGAGGAACTCTTTAATCAACCTGAATTTCTTCTTGTTCTAGAACGTTTTCTCATTTTGCTGTTAATTGACTCCTCTTGTGTTCGTGTTCTTTCTGTACGATAATGGGGGTTTGAGAAGTGACTGGCATCCTGGACTTCTGTCCTTGTGGGAGAGACAAGCATCTTCTCTCAGTAACTCCCAACGTGGTAACAATAGGATTATTGATTTTAAAGCCGGAACTGAGGCCATTTAGATGACCCACCACACATACACCTACTACAGCTACAGAGGAAGCTCTAGATGGGACAGTTGACAGCGTTTTGGACCTGGAGTCAGGAAGACCTGGGTTTGAATCCAGATTTAGAAACTTACTTGCTGTGTAAATCTGAGCAAATCACTTAACTTCTATACATCTCAGTTTTCTCAGATGTAAAATGGGAACAATAATAGCTCCTACCAAGTAGAGTTGTTGTGGAGATGAAGTGAGAGAATATCTGTAAAGCACTTAGCACAATGCCTGGCACATAGAGGGGCTTAATAAATACTTGTTTGCTTCTCCCTCTTCCCTCTTACAGATGAAGACTATGAGGCTGAGAGGGGTTCAGGGACTTTGCCAAGGTCACACGGTAACTGACATTTCAGTAGCCAGAGGTATTTGTGCACTTTCTTTAGGATGGCATCCATTCCTGCGGAAAGTTTCAGATGAATCCACACCCATGGAATCAGACCTCCCACTTAAAATTTATGTGTCTTAAATTTTACTCTGGCACACATTAAAAAAGCTTTTTCCCTAGAAGCTTTAAGTAGAGAGGAATTTTCTGATGACCCGAGTCCAGTTCCCCCATCTTTTCTTTTTTTTTTCTTCTTCTTCTTCTTTTTTTTTTTTTTGAGATAAATTGCAGCCTGGACCTCACAGACACGTACAGTCTTGACATTCGGGGCTGCCATCAAAGGACCAGAGTCTGGATCCCACAAAGACCGGAGACATCCAGCCCACAGACAAACAAAGCTAAGGAGGGAGTAAACAGGACACCATCAGAGAAAACTTGAGCATGTGGACAACACTATATAAAACTAACTTTGTGTTAACCCACTAAAGAAAGACAAGGGCTTTGAATGCCAAAATACAGAGAGTCCTATGAAAGGGATGGAACATATACAAAGTAGGCAGACTGAATAAAAGTATTTATCCTGAAACCACACAAGTCATGGTAATTAAATTAGGTCAGGCTGACTATAAAGCTACAGAAAGCAGGCTGTAACTAATTTCAAAAGGGACAGAAAAGACCTGAAAAGAAAACAGATTGACAGCTCCTTATTTTTTTAAACAATCAATTCAAGAAACACATCAGAAAGAGGAAAGAAAAAAAAACTGATTTAGGAAGAAGAACATGCCTCTGTGCAGAACTTAGGCTGAGCAGAGATATTCAGGCTCATCTGAAAAGTTTGGGACTGCCCTGGTGTCCTAAGAAAAAAGAGAAAGCTGGCCACATGTGAACCTTTACCATTGGGAGGGAGCAAAATCATTTCCAAAGCTGTGCCCTCTCAACCAACCCCATGCTGCTTCGGGATTTTAACATGTGATAAAAGAGGCCCAACTTTTTCCTCTAACTACTAGTAACTTCGTAGAACCTTTCTTAGCATCAGTGTCTTTGGCGTTGCTTGTTTTAATAAAAAAAAAAATCCTGCCGAATTGTATAAAGTGAGGCAAGTACAATGAGACTTTTCTTTAAAACCATGTCTTCCCAAAGACCACCTGCTGGGGCCTATTAAAATGACTTTTAAAAATAGTTCCAAACATTCACTTTGAATGTAAATGTGCCACGTTGTAAAGGACTCTTGGGACACAATTCCTTGCGTGTGAGAAGGGGGCATGGGGAGATTTTTTGATGGGAGAACCTTCTGGACTATTAAAGAGTTTTCAAAGAATGTCTGACTTTCTTTCTTCAGTAGCATTTTTTTTTTGGCATAGCTATGACCATGCCAGAGAGGGAGTGTGCTGCGGGGGATAGAAGGATGATGTCAAATGCTGCTAGTGACAAGGAGTAGTTTTGTGACATCAGGAAAGTCTCGGGACTGCTCGGTTGCTGAGACAATTCTCTAAGGCTGTTTGGAGAAGCTGCCTTGAGAGAGAGCGTTTCTGTGGGTGTGGATTCATCTGAGGCTTTCCAGAGGGTTGGATGCCATCCTGCAGAAAGTGCTCAAATCCCTCTGGCTGCTGGAATGTCACTTACCTTGGGCCTGGGAGCTGCCCATAACGATGAAATCGTAGGTCAAAGGCAAATTGTTGCCAGATTTCCTTCCATTATCAAATGAGATAGAGATGTTAAGCTTTCCCCTTCTGTCTTAATAGAGATTCTAAGACGGAAATGCAGCAAGGGTTAGGCAATAGGGCTTACCTGACTTGCTCTGGGTCACGCAGCTAGGACCTATCTGAGGCCAGATATGAACTCGGGTCCTCGGGACTCCAGGCCTGGCACTCTATCCACTGTGCTACCTAGCAGCCCCTCAGATGAGATATTTGTGAAGCACTTAGCCCGGTGCCTGGCAGATAGCAAGCAGGCACTTACTAAAAATTTATTCCTTTTCTCTTTGTTCAAGCAGCAAAAGAACTCTCCAAACAAACAAACAAAACAGTCTCTAATCTGTTGCAACCCCTTTTTTTTTTTTAATTACTTACATCTCCAAACCATCTCTTCATCTCTGTAGCAAGAAGCAACTTGAATGTGCCAAGGACTAGGAAAGCCCATCAGGAGGGTGGAGAGCAGTCCCTCCCCAGGCTGCTGCTGTGAGAGTCAGTTTGGGAGAGAAGGTGTCAAGCCAGGCTGAGCTGGAAGGAGGGTGTCTGCAGAACCAGAAGCATCCAAGAGAGGAGCCAGTGCTTGAACAGGGAGTTGGTCTGAAATTAGGAATGCAAAGGAGTACCAGGGACGTGAGCATTTTTCTCACTCAGCATAGTTGTCCGGAGCTTCCAGGCTTTTGATTGCAGCTGTTTACACTCTCCCTCTGGGCACTGCCCATGTCAAGCCTCCTCGGAGGCAGCCAGGCGATGTAGATATTGTTTAAACCAAAACTTTCTCTCCTAGTGACAACTCTAAGACAGAAGGGCAAGGGGCTGAGTGACTCGCCCAGGGTCACAGAGCTAGGGAGAGTCTGAAGCCAAATTTGAACTCAGATTCTTTCAACTCTAGGCCTGACACTCGACTACTGTGCCACCTGGCTGCTCCTCAGTTACATACTTCAGAGCATCGTACTTAAGATTCAGGATGAATTTGAATGTGTTCAAATCCTTCTTCGAATCCTTACTAGCTGTGAAGTCCTGGGCAATCCAATTAAGTCTTCTCTGCCTTAGTTTCATCTTCAGTAAGACGGAGATGATAATCGTGCTTCTTTCATAGGGCTCTTTGACAAAGTGCTATACAGATGTTATCTTTTGTGTTATTATTATTATTCCTCCTGATTCAAGCATCCTTTCAGACTAGGATTATTTACATCCAAGACTCCAAGAACATCTCAGAATCACACACACACACACACACACACACACACACACACACACACACACACACACACGAAACACCTCGGTACTCATTTAGTCTAAATCCTTTCTGAAAAAGAATGTCCCTTTCAGCATATCCTCCAAGTGGTCATCCAGACTGCTTATTGGAGACCTCTCCTAGAACATCTTTAATGAGAAGGAATACATTAAAGTCCAATTCCATTCATTTCAGTTCTGAGTAGCTCTTATTGTTAAGAACTTTATTTTCTGAAATCAAACCTAAATCTGCCTTTTTGTAACTTCAAAGATTCATAGAATAATGGACATTTAAAGTTGGAAGAGATCTCCGTGCCATTTTATCTGACTCATACCAAGTGTGAGGGTGTGCTTGAAAATAGTTAGCACTCCAAAAAAGTATACATAACATTCTCTTAAGTTTAATCTACAATATTAATTTCTCGATTATTTTTTGGCTAGAAATCATCAAAATAATAAATCTAACCATGACTTGTGGCATTAATGTTCATATTAAAATTATTCTTGTGGTGGTGGTTTTTCAGTTATATCTGGCTCTTTATGACCTCATTTGAGGTGTTCTTGGCAAAAATATTGGAGTAGTTTGCCATTTTCCTTTTCCAGCTCATTTTACAGATGAGGAAACCAAGGCAAACAGGGTTAAGTGACTTTCCCAGGGTCAAACAGCTAGTAAATATCTAAGGCCAGTTTTGGACTCTGGTCTTCTAACTCCAGGCTGGGCACTCTACTGCGCCCCCTGGCTGCTCTTAAGCTGCCCTTGTTCAAAATTTAACAGTTGCCAATTATCAGATGTGGCTAGACATTAGCACAACACCATCTAAAAGGCAACCCCACCATAAGATAGACAACCAAGGGTTACCTAGCCTCTGCTTAAAGACTTGCAATGAAGGGGAATGCCACTATCTGTAAAGGAAGCCCGTTATTTTTTCACTCATTGTTCTTAGTTCTTCCCTCTGCAGCCAAACAGAATAAATATAATCCCTCCTGAACATATAGCAGTCTTTTAAATTCTTGAAAACAACTAATATGTTTCCCTTGAGTTTTCTCTTCTCCAGGCTAAATAACTCCAGTTCCCTTAATCTTCCCTCATACGTCATGATCTGAACATACTTTGTGATGCTTGCTGCCCTCTTTTCTGGATGCTAGCCAGCTCATTAATGAAAATGTGGCACTAAGAATGGAATCCAATACGCCAAAGAATGTAAAGGATAAAACTGCTTACAGCATAATAATAGACACATCTCTATCAAAACATCATTTCCAAATTCAAAGTAAAGCGACAAATATACTGGGACATTCCCAATGTTTGAACATTGCAAATAGTAGCTTGTCATTTTGATTTCCAAAGGGAAATCCTTTTAAAAACTACTTATTAATATGAAAATGGTGACCCTTTCCTAAAGTTATTATAGAAGATTTGATAAGGGTCCCATAAGGTATCAGTTCCTTTGAGATCATCACTGGTGCATCTCTGTATTACCTTCTCACCAACACAAAAACATAACATGGAGCCTGAAATCTATCCATTTTCAGTTATTGGAATATTTTAGTAGGAAATACCCCTTTCTGTGGACATATTCACTTGCATTTTCAAATGGTAAAACCAGTATAAGCAAACTAGGATAAAAGTCAGAACTATCCCATATCTTCTTCTAAAATGCTGCTCTACTATTTTAGTGTCTGGTGGGCTCTTAAAGGCTGACAAGCAGAACGTAATCACTTAGCAGGTTCAAACCAACAGGAAGGACAGGTATATTCCTTGCCGTAGGCTTGTTGAATCATCATAATATGTTATCTGATAAGTTAGCTCCAAAGATTTATTTTTAGCCCTACTTCACTAATTTCTTTCTAATTTAAGCTATATTTAATCTTTTAAAAATATTTTAATTTCACATAATCAATATCCATATTATTTCCTGTGTTTTTAATATAGTTTTTATTTATTTTGATAAATATTTCCCAATCACATGCAACAAATTACAATTTTTCTTTCTTTTGAAAAAATTCTTTTATTATTATGAACTTGATAAATATTAACAAACGTGAATATTTCCAGATTCAAAGAACAGAACAAAGGCCCACATCTGAAATAGTGAATCTTCATATATATTTCAAATTTAACATAGCTGTTCCAACACTACTTTGCTTGTCTGGATCCCATTGTTTTTTTTTTTTTCGCTCTCATTCACATTTTTAAATGATACATCAATGTTCTTTTCTTTCTTTTCTTGATATGATTTTGATTAACCTTACTTAAAAAAATCTTCCCATTTAACAAGAAATTAATAAACTCTAAAAAAGGTTTTCTTCCCTCCCATCTTTCCACCCTCACCAACAAGGTAGGCTTATACCTAGGTTGTATATATATTATCATATAATACATATTTTTTTTTCCTTTTTGTCATGTTGTGAAACAAGACATTTCTACACTGGAGAAAAATTTATGGAAGAAATAAAATGAAGAATGATATGGTTCAATCTGCATTTGGGCTCCATCTGCACGTTCTATCACAGTAGATATTCTTTTTTGTCTTGAGTCTTGTGGTGTTGTGCTGGATCCTTGCCTTGTTGATAACAAAGTCATTAACAGTTGATAATTACATTTATTGTAATAACTGTGTACAACCCTCTCCTGGCTCTGATTATTTTACTTTGCATTACTTTGTGTAAGTCTTTCCAGGTGTTTTTGTGATCATCTTGTTTGCCATGTCTTAGAGCACAGAAGTATTTCATTATCACAACTTGTTCAAGCATTCCCTTATTGATGGATATACCTTCAATGTCCAGTTCTTTGCCACCACAAAAGGAGTTGTTATAAACATTTTAGAACATAAAATTTCTTTTCTTTTTTCCTTGATCACTTTAGGAAATAAACCTAAAAGTGGCATGGCTGTATCAAAAGGTATACAGAGTTTTACAACTCTTTAAGTATAATTCCATATTGCTTTCCAAAATGGTTGGATCAGTTCACAGTTCCATCAACAATGCATCAGTACTCCCATTTTTTCCACATCTCATGCAACATTTTTCATTTTGCCCTTATATCATTTTAGCCATTCTGATGATATCTCAGAGTTGTTTTAAATTTGTATTTCTCTAACCAATTATTCATTAGAGCATATTTTCATATAGTTAAATATAGCTTTGAATTATTTCTCCAAAAAACTGTCTATTCATATTTTTTACCATTTATTAACTGGAGAATGGCTTATATACTTGAAGAAGTTTTCTATATAGTTTAGATATGAGACTTCTGTCTGAGATATTTTCTATAAAATTTTTCCCCAATTTACTGTTTCCCTTCTAAATCTTAGCTACATTAGTTTTATCTGTAGAAAACCATTTTAACTTAATATAGTCAAAATTATCCATTTTACAGGTCACATTGCTTTTTAGCTCTTGTTTCTTCATAAACTCTTCTCCAATCCATAAAAATCTGATAGGTAAAATATTCCCTGGTCTAATTTGTTTAAAATATCTCTTTTTATATCTAGGTCATGTATCCATTTTGATTTTATCTTGTAAATGGTGTAAGATACTGATCTATATTTAGTTTCTGCCAAAATGCTTTTAGTTGTCTTAACAATTTTTTATCATATAGTGAATTATTATTCCCAAAACTTAGATCTTTATCTTTGTCAAACACAAAATTACTGTAATATCTTTTACAACTGTTTGTTGTATGTCTATTCTATTTCACTGATCTACTTTTCTTTTTCTTAGCTTGTATCAGATAGTTTAGTAGTCACTGCATTATGATATTATTCAAAAGCTGGTATTACTAGCCCTCCTTCTTTAATATTTTCATTATTTCCTTTATTTTATTCTTGATATCTTGATATTTTTCCAAGTGAATTTTCTTATGATTTTTTCTATTTTAATTTCGGGAGGGGGTAATTTAATTGGGATGGCAATAATAAAAAGATTAGTTTAGTTAGCTCATTGTTTTAATGATATTGATTCTTCCTCCCCATGCACAAATAGTATTTCTCCAGTTATTTAAATCTGATTTTCTTAGTATAAAATTATTTTATAATTATGTTCATATAGTTTCTGGGTTTGTTTTGAAAGATATACTACTGAGTATTTTATTCTATCTATGGTTAATTTAAATGGATTATCTCTTACTATCTTTTTTTACAGGATATTGCTAGTAATATATAGAAATACTAATGTTTTGTGTGGGTTTATTTTATATCCTGCTACTTTGTTAAAGTTATTGATACTTTCAATTAATGTTTTAGTTGAATCTCTATAATTTTCTCTGTATATCTGATAGTATCATCTCTAAAAAAAGATAGTTTATCTCTCTATTCATTCTGATTCCTTCAATTTCTTTTTCATCTCATTGCTATTGCTAGCACTTCTAGGACAAAATGAAGTAATATTGTGATAATGGGCATCCTTGTTTTTAGAGAGAAGGCTTCTAACTTATTCCCATTACAGATAATGTTTGCTAATGGTTTTAAGTATATACTTCTTATTAAACTAAAGAAAAATCCATTTGAAAGCCTAGGTATGAATGGATTTTTCCTTATATTAATAAGAAGTATATACTTAAAACCATTAGCAAACATCTGTAATGAAATTCCCAAGGCTGGAAACTCTATTCCCTTCATTGGATGTCATTACTTAAAGTGTCACTAAATTCCCTCAGAAGAAAATGCGTTGAAGCCTTTTTGGATGCCTTCACTTAAGAGCCTTTTGTTCCACATGTGATTAGCAGGCTGCAAGAAGTTCTGTAATGTATGCTTTGCAGTCAGTCTTTCACATGTACTTCCTTAACATGCTATCAGAATTCTCCTTGAAGTAAGTATCCCTGGTTCTCTATATGGAGAAATGCTATCTCAGGGACTCTGTGTATGACAGACCTCGCTTATAGGTGTAGTCAATATTTCTGTTTTTTTAACTTTATGTGTAAGACCAACTCCTAGCAGATGGATAGTTATTGTAAAAGTCTCAAAGATGAAAAAAAAAACATTTTGGTTCTCTTTCAATAATTTTCAGAGATCTAGCATTTCTAACTTCTCCTAAATTCTATTTATTTCAGCCCATTTGTTAGAATTTCTAGGTTTTGTGACTCATCAAAGTCTTCAACGATCATATTTTAGTTATTTCTCTTAATTCTTTGCCATTCAGCATGCACACACACATACATACACACATAGGCATATAGATATTTACATATATGTATAAAATAAAGAATAGTAATCTATAGTGGAAATGAATTTATTTTACTCCTTTACTGCTTTGCCTCTTGTTTAAAAAAATTTAGTCCAGGCCTTGATTATTGCTTCTTACATATGCTTATCTCTCTAGGTGAATTGACTTAGTTTGTATCTAATAGGGACTTAATTTTAGCTCTAAATTACAGAACTAAGATTGGAACTCAGTTCTTATGAATTCAAACCCAGTGCTCTTTCAGTGACCCAAATTGTTACAGAAAATAACAAAGAACCAAATGTAACCCATGGCTCAAAACCTATTGCATCAGATACTCTTCATTGGTAGAAATTAGATGCTCGATTCTTTGCCCTTGTGTTAAGAATGAAGTTGATGAAATCTTAAGATAAATGAATCTGTTACTCCAATTTCCAGAGAGTTAAGCCCCTATTATACCTAAACTAAGTCAATTCACCTAGATTTTCTCAATGGAGAGGTTCTCTAAATTCTTTTCTCTAAGGCCCATAAATTTTATGATTCAAATTTTTGGTAATGAACTATGGTATTCCTACAAAAGTATTTCTGTTCATTCACTGTAAGAAAGAATGTGTTCTATACACTACACTGCCAAATGAATCCCTCCCAATGTCTCTTGTTAGGCTTTGTTCATCTTCCCCAAAGATGATTTTAAATTATAATGTTTCCATTGAGCTAAGTTTCAGGCAGCTCACTTCATCATATGTCCATTTGAATGTTTTATTCTCATCCTATAATCATAAATTGGCCCAAAAAGAATAGGAAACTCAACAGAAAAGAATTCTGAAGATGGAAGCAGAAATTATTCCAATGAGGAAGAAAAGGGAAATCAGCCTAAAAAGACTGATGTGCTTGCTAAGGGGCCCATAGACAAACTTAGATTTTTAAAAAAATACATGTATAGAAAGATGAGGCAGATCATTTAATTGAAACTCAGTTTTCAGAAAAAGAGCATAGCTCTGGCAAAATACCATAAGAAATGCAAATGTCCCAAATTACCCAAGTCTAGGAATGAATGGTAAGGAAGCAAGAAGAGGATAAAATAAGAGATTAAATTATTCTTGATGTGAGTGGGATAGATGATAATGATGAATGGGAAGAAGGCTGAAATGGTCAAATAATTGTATTTATTTTTTTCTTGTAATGCAAATGTGGATATTTATCTAACATCTAAAATGATTGATACCCAGAGCCAAGGCCATAGCCACAGGGCAAGTCCATTTTAGCATGCTTTCAAAGTTGACAATAAAAGTGTCATGACTATTCTTTGAGTTCCGTAATTTAATGAGTTTTTAATTTTTCTTAATGATTTTGCCATCTAATTCACATCTCTCCATATTGACAAGGATAATATAAGAAACTTTACCAAAGTCTTTTGTTGAAAGCCAAGTGTACCATATCTCCTGTGTTCCCCTGCTCTGTCAATATAGTTACCCTGATCAAAAAGGAAATGAAACTAGTATGGAATTAAATCAAACAGATTTAATCAATCACTTTCCTTCATACATCCCCTCCGAATTATACTTTCAGTGATGTGTTCCAAAATTTTCCAAAAAATCAAACTCAAGGTCCTATAATTTGACTTTTCTTAATCATTTTGCACTTATTGCCTTTGATCATTTTAACAACCCTGAGATATAATGACTATTATTATTATCCCCATTTTACAAATGAGAAAAGTGATTCTGGGAGAGGTTAAAGCCACAATCTCTGGTCACACAGCTAGGTGCATAAATTCAATTTCAAATTCAGATGTTCCTGATACCAAGTTTTGTGCTCTATCTACTCCACCACTTCAAAATTTATAGGCTTTTGACCTAGCTTTATTTGATGATTCTACTTTCTTCTCTTTTTGGAAAATTAGGACATTATTTAACTTCCATTCCTATGTAATTCCTTCCATTCTTCACGATTAAAAAAAACAAAACAAAACACATCTTCTTCTAAGAACTAATACTAAGTATTGGTTCCAAGGAGAAGACAGATAAGGGCTAGGCAATTGGGATTAAGTGACTTGCTCATGGTCACACAGCAAGAAAGTGTCAGAGGCCAGTTTTGAACAGAGGACATCCCATTTCAAAATCTGGCTCTTTATCCCACCTAGCTGCTCCCTTTGTGATCTTTTAAAGACCACAAATAGTAATCTTCATAGTCAAATATGCCAATTATTTTCATTATCTAGCATGAAGTTCATTAAATCCAGGTGAACTGATTTAACCTCACTTATAACCAATCATCAGGGATTTATCAGATCCTTAATAAATGTAAATTACTAGAGATCCAAAGACAAGAATGGATAAGTCCCTCATTTTAATGAGATTCTGTTTCTTTCAAGGGAAATAAAACACATCTAAACATGTGGATACAAAGTACATAAAGACAAATCAATGGTAATCTTTGAGGGAAGGCAGTTGATGAGAGCATCAGTAAAGGCCTTATTCAGAAAGCCAGTTCTTGGGTGGTCTTAAAGAAGACCATGGATTACAAGAAATGGACAGGAGGAGGGAGAGAATTCCAGATATAGAGACAGTGAGGGCAAAAGCAGAGATAAGAAAATAACTGTGTATGAGGAAGAACAAAAAGGCTAGTATTTCTAGAATACAGAGTGTATGCAGGGGAGTGATGTCTAATGAGGGTGGAAAGATAGGATGGGTTCAGACTGTGAAACATTTTTAATTTAAATAGCATTTTTGTTCTAGTCAGATAAAGCTTTTATTAAGTCTTGGAATATCCTACAGATTGTGTAATGGACTGGGTACATAGTATTTACTTTTAAGGAACAACTCTAAGCATGTGGTTCATTGTCCTTCATTTTTCAAAAGGAACAATGACATCATGGGATTTCTTGACTTCATGCAAGTTGGATTTAAGTGAGACAGAGTTGCACAAAGTTTTTACCTTATTCTTTATTCCAGAGTCCTTAAAGTACAGATCCAAGACAAAAGGATGACTGACAATGACTGGGATGCATTGGATAACCTTGGTATCTTCCATGTCTGACCAATGTCTAAGTGCTCCATAGTGTCTACTTTAGCCCCCTTTCTGTCCATTGGAATAAATTGTTCTTATCTGACTTCTATCAGGGGAATTCTTTATATGCTTGGGATCAACATCCTTCTACCTCAACAATGGGTTTGAGGTCTGATGGATACCCTCAGCCTGGTTTAGCTCATCTGCTGAGATGATGTGATCTTACCAGGGTATAATCATTGTACATGCGAAAGCTTTTTGCAGCCACATGTGACAGCCAGATCAAAAGAGAATGAACAACTCTAAAAAGGTGTTGGCAGGCCTTTACATTAGAAATGCTAGTCCTCATGAACATCTATATATCCCATACCCTTAGCAATTCAATATGCAATATGGTGCTGGAAAGTTGAGAAGATATTGGGGGGTTATATGGAATGGTGAGATATTTAGAATATGGATTTGAGTACTCTTTCAAAAAATAACTAAAAAGCTCATTTATAAGAACCAGGCACCCAAGTCCAAGAATCTAGAGAGAGAAAGGATGATAGAAGGAGCGTAGATGGCGTAGTACAGATATAGCCAGGAAGTTTTAATCAACTTGAATTCCTGGAAGAGTAGTGGTCCCCTCTAGAGTGATAAAGGGAACAGGTAACTGGATCAGTGGATAGAGAGCCAGATCTGGAGATGGGAGGTCCTGGGTTCAAATATAGATTCAGGCACTTCCTTGCTGTATGACCCTGGAAAAGTAATTTAATCCCCAATGCCTAGCCATTACCACTCTTCTACCTTAGAACCATTACATAGTATTGATTCTAAGATGAAAAGTAAAAGTTAAAAATTTTTAAAAGAATGATAAAGAAATGTGAAAGAGGGAAGGGTTAAAGAGAAAGTTATGAAGTTCAGTTTTTTGCATGTTAAGCCTGAGATGTACAATTGAGAATGTTCAATAGATTATGTGACACTGCAGCTCAGGAGAAAGACTCAGCTATAAAGACTTGGAATTGTATGCTTAGAATTTAACATTGAACTCTTGGAAACTGATGAGATCACAAAGAGAAACTGTAAAGTTAGATGACAGAGGGCAAAGGACAGAGTTCTGGAGTTCATCCATATAGAAGAGATGGGATAAGAAGAATGATTCTGCAAATAAGATTGAGGAAAGAGTACTCATACAAGTAGGATAAAGATCAAGAGAGAATACTATTATGAAAAGCCAGGGAGGAGAGGGTATATAGTGGAGTTCAGGGAATGATTAACAGTGTTAAATATTGCAGAGAGGTCAAGCAGAGTATAGATGTAGAAAAGACTCTGTTTTGACAATAGCTTATTGATAACTCTGGAGAGGTCAATTTAATTAGCATGTTGTAAACCAAATTGCAAATAGCTGAAAAGTGAGCATAAATTGAGAAAATGGAGGTAAGTATAGACAGATTTTCCTAGAACTCTGGCTGTGAAAATAAAAAAAAAGTATCTTGTATGGTATTTTGAAGGGATGGGGAGATTATGTAAAGTGTGCATTTTTAAAATAGCTGAGAGCTTTGGACTTGTTTGTAAGTAATAACAAAGAAAATGATAAAGAAAGATTGAAATTAGAGGGAGAGAATAAGACTGAAAACATAATTTATCAGAGAAGATAGGTGGGAACAGAGGATGGAAAAAAGGACACAGATAGAGGGGATGGGAAATTTTCAATGAAAAGTCATTCTCAAGGCAGGGAAAAAGGTGAAGATTGTGGGGGTAGTATTGAAATGATATAGAAATGGAGGAAAATGGAAATTTGTACTAGAGTGTCTGACTTTTTGTTCCTCTGAAGTATTTTCTAGCAATACTCTGATGAAAAAAAAGGTGAAAGGTGAAAAGGTAGAGGTAAGTAGTATAAGTGACTTGAGAAAATAAGTTTTAGAAAACAACACTGAAATAGATAAGGCTGAAGAGAAAACACAAATTTGCAGTGGTGAGTGCCTAGTTGAGATTACAGAGCATAAATTCTTAGTGGACCAGGAAATAACATGACTTTGTGACTTTCTTTCATCAGCATAATGGTATGATGGTGTGAGTAATTCAAAGTTGGGATTAGTAAAGAGATGAACAGTGCAAGGACAAGGGGGTAAGAAAGTCAAAGATAGGGTTTTTCCAGTTTTGCAAGGAAGGAATATGAGTCTAGATCAGGGGCGATATCCTGGGAAAGTCTGGAAGAGTGGAAAGACAGGCAATTACACTAAGGATAGAGACAATATCGACAGGGGCATATATACAGTCAGGATAAAAATTATTGTAAGATAGAGGAATGTTAGTGTTATGGACAATGGACTTGTGAGTGATGTTGAGATCAAGAGTATGAGCATCCCTTGACTGAGCATGGTTTAAAGTAGAGGAAAAAGTGTAGCTCATGGACATGAATGATGCTGATGAAACAGGAAGAATCCTAGAGAGGATATTGTTATTGTTTAGTTATTTGAGTAGCATCCAAGTCTTCATGACCCCCTTTTAGGGCTTTTCTTGGTGAAGACACTAGAGTGGTTTGCCATCTCCTTCTCCAGCTCATTTTATAGATGTGGAAACTGAGGCAAACAGGATTAAGTGACTTGCCCAGGGTCACTTAGCTAGTGTTTATTGCTTGATTTGAACTCAGATCTTACTTGACTTGAGGCTAAGAATTCTATTCACTGTCCCACCCAGCTGCTCCCAAAAAAGACATTAGCCTATACACTGAAGTCTCCAAGTGAGTAGTTTTGTTCTGGCTCCTGACATATTGTAGTTCCCTATCCGTCTTTTAATGTCTTCCTATAATTGATAATGCAAGTAACTGCTGCATATATTTAGTCTTCTTCATTACTGTTTTTGTTGTTGTTGTTGACTTTCAGATCTATTTGCTGGAGTGAATGTGGGGTATGTAGCACCTAGGTATACAGTGTACACTCATTTTATCCTTGTCCATAAGAACGGATAAGAATTGGATGATAATACAACTAGGTAGATAATACAACAACTTGTAGCAAGAATAAGTGGGCAGGTGGTGGATAAGAGGAAGATTATGATTCAGATACTCAACTTCTTGAGAAAGGAAGGAAAATGACCTCAGGTTAGGTAGACCCTAACCATCAGAATCTTGTCACAGATCTACATAGAATGAATATCAAAGGGGAGATTTCCAAGTGATGGTTGTTGGAAGAGAGGCTTGAAGCATCTTACTGAATTCAAAATGATTCCTATCCATCAGAGTCATGTATGATTATTATGCTAAACCCTCAGTTTTTCAAGAGGAGTCTTTTCAAAAGCATCTCTTATTCCTCCAAAGTCTGAGGCCATTCTCATGAGTGCTGGAAGGGTCTTTCCATCTAAATTTTACTCCTACAGCTCTTCCTTGGAGGAGAGCAACAATCAATGCAATGGCAAGTACTCACAAAACATCCTTCTCATGTTGAATTATCACATAAAGAGAATGATTTTTCACTTTATTCAAATATAATCATGTAGATTGGATTTTTCTTTTTATTATTATTAATCATGTTAGCTATTTTTTATATTGACCTATTCTTGCATCCCTGGCATAAATCCAGCTTTATGACAATTTTGTTATTATATTTTTTTGAAATTAACTTCAACTCTTTAGTCTCCTTCACCCTATATATACAGTCAGTTGCCAAATGTTACAGTTTTTACCTCCCCAAAATATATATAACTTCTGACCCCTTCTCTCCATTAACAGAGCTTTGTAAGAGGGAAAAGGGTTTGTTTTTTTTTGTTGGATATATTAATATTTAAAGGTGTGGTTGCCAAGGAACTGAATAAATACCAATTCCTCAAATGATTTTATAATTTATTTACAAAATATAGGAGAGAGTGGAAGTAGAGAGATGAGAAGAGAATAAAGTAAGAGATCTAACTTAATGAACTAGAATTGTATTCAAGTCTGAGCTTTACTCTGACAGGGCACCAGAGGCCCAGCTGGAGAGCCTAAAAGTCAATTAACAAGGGGTTTAGTCATGAGGGCTTCTCCCAATCAAGGGCCCCTCTGGAGGCTAAGGTAGCCAGCCTTATTCACTCACTACGTGTAGTTCTAAGGGAAAGATTTAAGAACAGTCTCACCAAGATCTCAGGGTCTCAGTTCCAGTGCTCCTCCAGGTCCAAGTCAGGAACAAGAACTCCTTCAGATCCAAGACATGAACAAGAAGAAAGAGAACTCACTGAACTCTCTTTTAAAAGGGTTTCTTTTGCATCACTTCCTGTGCCTTCTTCTTAGTTTACATGTTCAATCAAAACTGATGCTTTTCTTAGGACTTCCCAGGAGGCAATCAGTAAATTTTGATTCATCACTCACTGTAGCACATGGGTCACAGACCTCCCAACTTGTGAATTAAGTGGGGATGTTCTCACATTTGGTGATTAGATTAAGGATGGGCAGGGCAGATTTAATTTCATTATCACAGTTTTTATCTTAGTTCAGGCCCCCCATCAGATTTTGCCTAGATTATTGTGGCAGCCTTCTAACTACTCTCTCTGCTTTAAGTCTCATACCCCTTCTCTCTTCCATCCTATATCCTGTTGCCAAAGTAATATTCTTTAAATTCTCTTCTGGCCATAACCCACTGCAGTGGATTCCTATTGCTTCTAAAATAAAATATAAGTGCATATGTTTAGCTTGTGACATCCTACATACATTGACCCAAACTATATTTTCTCTTCTACTCTCTCTGATTCAGCCAAATTGACCTCTCTGTTCCTCATTCATGATATTCTGAGATTTCCCATCTCTGTGACTTCTTGCTGGCTGTCTTATCTTCTGGGATGTAACTGTTCTTTACGTTCATCTCCGGGACTATCTCTTTTCCTGTAACATGCAGCTCAGCTACCAACTTTTGCATAAAAACAACTGCTACTGCCCTCTCAGACTACTTTGGTATGTACGTTTGTATATTTGTGTATATGTAGATATAGTATTATGTATATGTGTGTATAAATGGAGATTTTGAACCTTTGGACTTCATCCCCCAGAAGTCCCTTAGTATTTCACAAAATTCCTTTTAATCTCTACACCATGTTGTGGGGTCATGTTTGTATAAGTTCTGAGGTTCCACCTCCCTTGTCCTCTCTTCTCCATGATTGCAGCTGAGTTAGTTTAGCATCTTTTCACTCTAATTTTTATGTTAGTTTATTATTAATAAAACTTTATAAAATATAATACTTAGCTTTTGCATATTAATTTTAATCTCTACATATATCTGTGTATAACACGAATATATGTATATAAAGCATATATTTAAATAATATGTATGTTTATGTATATATGTGTATATATGCATAATATATACATATTTTCTTATTATTTCCTCCATTAGACTGTAAATTCATTAAAGGTAAGGATTATTTCATTCTTAGTACTTAGATCCCCAACACCTGGCACTTAGTGTTATAAGAGAATTAGGGAAAGTTCAGCAATAGGCATAAGTTAACTGGAGTGTTCCAAGCATGGAACAGTGGAGAGAGAGATCTTTTTCTGAGAGATTGACTCTGGATGTAACTTATGGCAGTTAGAGGCTTTTCTTTGCTGCTGGTGGTGAAGAGCCCAGAAAAATAACTGTCTCCTGTAAAACCATCTACCCTGGGAAAGATCAAGTTGAGCAGGAAATCTGATTTGGTTGGTGGACATACCAAACTAGTTCAGCTCTTTGGTTTTACCCCTTTTGTGGATTTACTTGCTGTGATTCCTGGTAGCTGTGAACATTGCTGGAATAGAAGTGGTCCTCTGGCCGTGAGACTTACATTCTCTCCTAACCTTACAAATTGGACCAGCCAGCCTGAACTTAGAGCTAGTGTAGTTTTGATCCACCTCCTGCTCCTTGAACTTACCCATTAGATAAGTAGTTTTATTTTGTCCACTCCCTCTATACCTAGCCCTTAAACTCTTACTAAACAGTTTTACTTTACTTCCTGTGCCTTCCTCCAAACCTAAGAAAGGACCCACAGAAAGATAGCTTTCAATCCTTTTCTTTCCCTAGCTTGAGAGGTGACCAGTAACAGCCAACTGTCATTCACCAACCAATGTGTTTTTATTCAACTCCCACATCCCTTGTGTAGGTTCTCAGTTATCCTGTGTATCCTGTCACTTGTGGGTGTGTGAGTGTGTCCTGGCTGTGTGTGTTACCCTTGTGTTATACTGTGAAGGCAGTTACCTGTTTCATTTTGGCTTGGGTGAGAGAGGTAAACAGGAAGTGACTCTAAAGTGGAAGTGGGAACATACTTTTAAGATCTTCACTAGTTGGTTGGGAACTAAAAGTTTAAACCTATTAGGACAGACTTCTCCATTCCCTAGGTCATTGAGAAAACTCTTGAGAGTTCTCAAACAACTATAACTATATAAAAAACCTCAGGGAGAAGGTTTTTGTTCAAGTTTTTTACTTTTTTTGTATTTAGCCTCTTGTTTTATTGTTACTGTTATTGGACAATTGTTATATTTACTCAATATTCACCAATCCATTGTGGCTAATAGCACTAACACCCTTGCATTAGCACCAAGTTTATTTGTTGTGCAAATACTTAAAAAAGTAATCATGGAAGATCTTATTGACTGCATTATGTATGGTGTTTGGCAAATGCCAGTGTTTGTTCCCTACCTGGTTTTTCAATGTGTACCTAGATATAGTAGGATGGCCATAGATTTTAAAGTGGCACAATCTATATGGAATATAACTTTATTGGACATTGTTTCTCATATCCCTGTCATGTTACTCTTTGTCTATGTTTGGTACAGGATTCAGTGGTTGTTCTATTGTATGGGGTACACTGTTAAAGTAATTGTGATGTGGTTATACAAAGAGTCTGAGGTTAAACTGATGCTGAATCTTATGCAGTTGAAAATGGATAATCTGCATTTATATATCCAACAGAATAATAATTTTTGTCTAGCGCAACCTAAACATGGGGTAGCACCTAACAACATGACAAGTGGTGAGAATAGGATAGACCAAGAGAATAAGATCGAGGAAAGCAAAGTGAGCCAATTTCTCTTTTCCCTTTGCGTGACCTTCCCATAGTTAGAGATGACGGTATATTTCATGTCAAGCAGCACACAAAATTTAAGGCTGAGGACATTGATTCGATTAAATGGAAGGTTCCCAAATTCTGTGATGAACCAGCTAAATTTATAAAGGTTTTACAATCTGTGGTGAAAACCTATGACCCAGATTTTAATGATTTTGGTTTGTATTAGGCAAAGTATTATCAAAGCATGTTGGTAAAAATTTGTGGAGGAAACTAGAACAACTCAAGTTTTAATGGCATGGCCAGAGAATAGTCAGCAGCTGGACCTTAACTCAGTTACAAATTTCTACTTGCTGAAATAGGCCCGGAAGTAATTTATAAAGGTTTTTTAGAAAACAACTCCAGAAGGCCAAATGCATGGTCTAAATTTGAGTGTACATGGCAGACAGGTCAGGAAACACCTGCAACGTTTCTTGATAGGGTGATTGAAGCTTCAAAGACACAATTAGGTCTCAACATCAAGGAAGATGCCACCTTAGATCATGTCAAAAGGATATTTGTGCAAAACTCGTACCTAATGTAAGGAAATTCTTTTTGGATAATTGTCCGGATTGGGAAATGTTTTCTTTTGATGAATTGAAGCAAAAAGCATCTTATGTCCATGCTCAAGAGAAGGATAGGGTGTTAGATGAGAAAAATGCTGTAATAAAGAGTGTCTGTAAACAACTGAGGGAAGCTAATAGCAAAGCTAAGAATAAAGAAATAGGTGAAATCAAGGCAGTAGCAGCATTAAGGGCAACAGAAATGAAAGCTAACACCTATAGGAATAATGCTAATACAAATTACATGTACCAAGGGCCAAAAGGATATTACTTATGCAATAGAATTGTGAGCAGTTTGTTAAAGATTGTTGATTTAAGGGCAAATTTTTAGAAAACAACTCCAGAAGGCCAAATGCATGGTCTAAATTTGAGTGTACATGGCAGACAGGTCAGGAAACACCTGCAACGTTTCTTGATAGGGTGATTGAGGCTTCAATAGACAGAGGAATTCTAGGAATTATGGGTATAACAATAATTACAATAATAGATGAAACAACCAGAACAACAATAACAATTATGGGTTTGGTAAACAAAATGGGTTTATTTGCCAAAATGCTTGTTGTCAAGGGATGCAAGCCCAAGCCCCAAATATGGCTGTTATACAGGATTATATTAGGACTGGTGATCAACCAAAGTATAGCCAGGTTGTAGCTGAGAATGCTAATCATGTTAATCAGAATGGAGGAACATCTTCATTATGAAAGTGTGCCTGAATTTTAGAAGTAATTAATCAGGTTGATGGGAATAAAGTGAATATTGAACAAATTGTATGTGCTAAGATAATTATAGTGCAATTGTGAATAATGTTGATAGTGTAATTAGTGTTAATACTGATTTTATTGGTGTTAATAGTAATTTAATTAATGATGTTGATAATTTAATCAATATAAATGGTACTTTATAGAGATTTAATCATAATGTAAGTGGTGCTGGTGCTAAATTAACTAAATTAGATGATGTTAGTATTATTAATAGTAATTTGTAATAGCATTTGTAATAATTTGACCAAGATTGATAATAATTTACTTGCTGTTGATAATACTTTAAGTTAGTGTTGTAAATAATGCACCTTTAATACTTTCACTTCTTGAGAAAGATAATTGTGTTGTAAATGGTGTTGGAAATTCTAATGATTGTGGAGTTATGGAGAATAATGGAAATTGTGATTTGATTAAGGATAATTTGATTGTAAATAAGGACAATGATTCCAGAATAAAGGTGAAAAAAACCAATGAGAGTATTAAAAGTGCAAAATCCTGGGAAAATTCTGTAATTCAAGATGATGTTAACTTGGATGGACAGGAAATAACTGAGCTATGTTCTGTTACTGTTTTAGCCCTTGTTTTGTAAACTTTCCAACCTCCCAATAGCAGAGAACTACATGTGTCTGTTACTATTGGAGACCAGATTTATGACCTTCTGGTAATACAGGAGCAAGTAAATCAGTTTTGCAAAGTTTTCCTGAGAATTGTAGAGCTGTTGGTACAATGGAAGTTGTTGGTATTACAGGCAAAACTCAGAAAGTAGCTAAATTACAACCAAAAATGATAACTCTTGGACCCCTCTCTGTGGAACACACATTTCTCTGTATGACTGAATGCCCAATGAACCATTTAGGCAGAGATTTTCTATGTAAATTGCGTGCACCTATCCAATGTACTGAAATTGGTGACATCTTTACATCGCCCAGAGCAATCTGAAGGCCTTTCCATTGCTTTTCTTAGATTCCAACAGTACAGAGGATGACCTAGGTACTATCTATCTAATACCCAAGGATATTCCTAAGGAGTTGTGGCCAAAATCATCCATGGATGTAGGATTATTGAAATCAGCTACTCTAGTCAGGGTGAGAACAAAGGAAGGACCAGTTCCTTGTGTGCCTCAATATCCCTTGACTAAGGAAGCAATAGAAGGTATAAGACCAATGATTGAGTCCCTAATCCAACAAGGGATAATTATATCTTGCTTTTCTGAGTTCAATACAATACACTAATTTTGCCTATAAAGAAGCCCAAATTAGATGAAAATGGCCAACCTGTTTACTGATTTATCCAAGATCTGAGAGTGGTAAATGATTATGTCATCAAGACATGTCCAGTTGCACCAAGTCCAGCTGCTGTAATTTCTTCCACTCCAAGTCAGGCTAGATATTTCACTGTGGTAGATTTATGCTCTGCGTTTTTCTCAACAACAATTCATAAGGATTCTCAAAAGATCTTTGCTTTCACTTGGGAGAAAACACAATAGACGTGGATGCATTTGCCCCAACGTTTCAAGGACTCACCTAGTCAATTCTCTCAAATTTTAAATCCTGATCTTAAGACAATCAAGTTTAAGGAGAGTAAATTGGTGCAATTTGTGGATGATATTCTTTTAGCATCACCAAATGCAAAGGTGTGTCTTAGAGACAGCTAAGGTCTTTTGATTGAATTATACAAATAAGGGCATAAAATCTCCAAGACAAAATTACAGTGGGTTTTGCCTCATGTGCAGTATCTTAGATTTGTGTTGTTAGAGGGTTTCAGAAGTATCACTCAAAAGAGAATAGCAGACATCAAAAAACCGAGTGTATCTAAGACCAAAAAAGCAACTCAGAGCTATTCTTGGAACTACTGGTTTCTGTAGACAGTGGATTCCTGGATACAGTGAAATCACTAAATGTTTGACAGATCTGACCAGGAATACAGAACCAGAACCTCTGAAACTGAAGCCTGAACATCATGTAGCCTTAAATAAATGTAAAGAAGCCATTTTATCTGTACCTGCATTAGGAATCCCAGACTATGAGAAACCTTTTCAGCTGTTTGTCAACAAGACTAAGTGTATAGCTTCTGGTGTACTTACACAGACTCTAGGACAAGGCTATCATCCAATTGGATATTATAGTTGTCAACTTGATCCAATAGCTTTGGGTACAGTACCCTGTCTAAGAGGGGTAGGAGCAGCAGCTGTGTTAGTCCAGAAGTCAGCTGATTTAGTTTTGGGATGCCCTTTAACGGTCTATTGTTCACATCAAATAGAAGCACTAATGAGGAAATTTCGTACTAAAGCATATTCTGACCAACGAATATCTAAGTATGAAATTATTCTTTAATGTAGTGAGAACATCCAGTTGAAGAGATGTCTGCAGTTGTCACAGAATTTGAGACACTGTGGTATTGCTCATTACCTAGTAATCTTATTGCACAGGGTGCAGAATTAGTGGCATTGAAGCAAGCCTGTCTTCTAGCTGAAGGTAAAAATGCAAATATTAAATCCAGCTACTCTTCTTCCTGATTTGCCTAAGAATGAAGAACCATTGCATGAATGTGTTGAAGTAGTAGATCTTGTGGATAAGCCTAAGATGGATTTCAAAGACAGTCCCATTGATAATCCAGACTTGGTTTTATTCACAGATGGCTCTTCATATTTATGTAATGGAATCAGATGCACTGGAGTTGCAATTGTCACAGAATTTGAGATACTGTGGTATGGCTCATTACCTAGTAATCTTATTGCACAGGGTGCAGAATTAGAGGCATTGAAGCAAGCCTGTCTTCTAGCTGAAAGTAAAAGTGCAAATATTTACACAGACTTTTGATATGCTTTTTCTATTTTCCATGCAACAGGAAAGATCTGGAAACAACAAGGTTTTATAACTGCATTGGGAATACCAATAGTGCATTCAGGAAAAATAACTGAGTCTTTAGAAGCAATCCAAAAGCCTAAACAACTAGTGGTAATTCATTGCAAAACTAATACTTGTGGTAGAGATTCAGTATCTAAAGGTAATCACAGAGCTGATACTGCAAAATATGCTTCCCCAAAAGCTCCAATTTATATTATGAATTTAACATCTATTGACTCTGATGATCTAGAAAAAGTGTAGATATGTAGACTCAGATATCCAGAAATGGAAGGATAAATTTGGAGCAAGGAAAGAACATGGGATATGGATTACTGATACAGGAAGACCATTGTTACCAAAAGACTTTTATACCTATTTGTGTGAAGCTATCCACACAAAAGGTCATTTTGGTACACAAGCTGTTGTAGATTCCATCAAGAGACAATGAGTTACACCAGGAATAAGCACTGTTGCAAATAAGATCTATAATAGTTGTTCAGGCTGACAAAAGTTTAACCAAAGTGCATTCAGAAAGAAAGGTTTGGATGGTATACCTTTAGCATATTGTCCATTCAAGGGTTTGGAAATTGATTACATCAGTATACCTAAAGCTGGAAGATACAAGTTTTGTGTAGTTTTGTCCCACCTTCTAGTCCTTGAACTTACCCATTAGATAAGTAGTTTTATTTTGTTCTTTTCATCTATACCTAACCCTAAGCTTTTAATAAACAGTTTTACTTTACTTCCTGTATCTTCCTCCCAACCCAAGAAAGGATCCACAGAAAGATAGCTTTCAACCCTTGTCTTTCCCCAGCTTGAGTGGTGACCAGTATCTGCCAACTGTCATTCACCAACCAATGTGTTTTTACTCAACTCCCACATCCCTTGTGTAGGTTCTCAGTTTTCCTATGTATCCTGTCACTTGTGTGTGTGTGGGTGTTTCCTGGCTGTGTGTGTTACCCTTGTGTTATACTGTTAAGGCAGTTACTATTTCATTTTAAGTGCTGAATAATAAATACAGGTTACTTGATTTAAAAATCGATAACAGTTTCTTGATATACTGCTGTGACCTCTTTGCTTAGATTTTATTTCTTCATTTTTGAATCCATATTTCATAAGATTTTTCAGTTTTTTTACTATTCCTTTGCTTTATCCTTCCTTGATTAAAGTATTAGATTGTGAAGAAGTTTAAATACCAAACAGAGGACTTTATATTTTATTGTGGAACTAACAGGGAGCCACTACTGTAATTTCCTGAAAGAAAGCATGGTATGACCAAAAATTTAGGAAGATCATTTTGGCAGCTAAGTGATGGATTAGAGTATAGAGGAATGAGGCAGGTAGACCAATTAGAAAACCATTACAATACACTATAATAGAGAGATGATGAGGACCAAAATTAATATGGTAGTGAGAGATGTAGAGAAATAAACAGAAAGATCTGACAAATAATTGGATATGTAGGCTAAGAGAAAATTAGTTTCCAGAGAGAATGGTGGTACCTTCAACAGTAATAGGAAATTTTGGAAGGCAGAATGGTTATGGGAGAAAAGAGATAATATGTTGGGAGAGAGTGGGATATTGCATTTGAGATGTATAGGGAACATTCAGGTTGAAATCTTGTGAGATTACTGCATAGGAAGTTGGGAAGTCATTGCCATGGGGGATTCCAGAAGCTGAATCCTGAATAATTAACTTGTAAAGTTTTTTGTACTCATCGAAGCCAGTGTACAATAGTTGGAGGGAGTTAAGGACACTGAAGGAAGTTTATAATATTAGAATTCTCCTGAATTAAAATCGACGAAGTGTTAACCTTTTGTATAGGCCCTTTCTTGTCCTATGTTTGTAAAATAGTCAGTCCTCAATACTTACATACATTCAGTGCATATTTTCATTGTTTACCGCTAAAGCTCAAGTTTTATGTTGTAATTATTCTCCTAAAGCATAATGCAAATCCTTTGGGCTCTAATTCCATGTGTAAAGTGAATGATGCCACTAAGTGAGAAAATAAAGGTGTTAGATCAACTTCATGGCAGAATGTCAAAAGCATTGTCATCCCCATCGCTGTTGGAGAGTTTGTTATTAACTAACTGATAATTCAGTATATCTGAAAAAAAGCAAGAAAGAATGATACTGTAAATTTTATGTTATGAAAAGTGAATACTGTTTGAAATGAATTTTTTTTATGAAATGTTAGCACAAAAGGATACATAATTCTAGCGGAATTACTAGTGAGAAAATGTTTTACATGTTACCTATTTTATTTTGTGTACTAAATTTTATGGGTTAGTTCATGATTGCTGTATTAGGGAAAGTATACATTATCAGAATTAATGTTTTATTATAAAGAACTGCATGTAAAAAACTGTATTTTCCTCAATCTCTAATGATTTATAGTTTTTGGTGGTCACAAGAAGGTAACCACCTATTTTCCATAAATTCAATGTATCAACCTTCATATTTTCAAGTGTTCACATAATTTTCTAGGAATGTTACTCTTGCATAAGTTGAGGAATTATATATTTTTTAATCTACATAGACTCCATTTCTGACAGAATTCTTTTCTTTTAAGGTTTTTGGATCTTTGGGTTTGTAGAAATTTTGGGCAAGAAATTATTTGTTGGTTTTCCTCTGAGTCATATGACCAAAAATCCCTCTGGGACAGACACTTTAGCAACTTCCCCACCACATCATTGGAAACCGTTATCTAGAATGGTCAAAGAAATTCATATAACTCTGTATTAAATTGTTTTCTTTCCATACTGACTATTTCTGCCTTCTGTTATTTTTCCAAAGTCTAGGTTTTATCAGATTGCACTGAACAAAAGATGGAGCATTCCCAAACTATAGCAGTCATTCTTAAAGTCATCAATGTGGTAAGTAGTTTATCTTAAGCTTTAGCAATATTTTAAATTATAACCTAATTTGGCTTGCATGGTATAGGGTAAGCAGTTGCCTTTTACATATATCAGACTTGGATTTTTTGCATAATTTGGCATTATTCCTACTTTGTCTTCATTACTACATCAGGGGCCTATAAATGTCTCAAAATACACTAAGTATATGAGATAGGGAGTGAAGAAATCTGGAAATGATTGAGAAATGAAGAAGCAGTGTCCAGTGTATTGACATATACACACTGATGTGGTGCTCTAAGATTTATGACCAAATCATGCCTGAATAATGCTGGAAGATTGAAGAATCTGTAACAGGGGAACTAGATATTGCATGCATGTGCTTCAGGAAGGAACACTATGATAGATATTGTGGATATTACATTTCCAAACATTCCTTTTGGCAATTCTTGTATCATAAGAGCTCTTATTAACCTACTGAAAATTTTCCAGTTTCTTTGGAATCACACTTCTCATCTTCTTTCTGGTAAGTTTCTGTCAAAACCCAGAGAGTTTTCTAAACATGAACTAGATATTATTAGGTTTCTATTGAAAATTAATAGCCTGAAATTTCAACCATGTGGGCATGCCCTTTATGGATGATGATTACAACTTTTCAGTGTCCTAGGAAATGATTTTCAAGAGTTGCTTAAACTGAAAAATTCATATATTGGCAATCAGCCTGGTGGTGAGTCTCTCTGAACATGGCTTAGCTGGTCTTTCAATGGTAGATATAGTCTACCTTTGGGCTCCAAGTCAAATTCTCTTCAACTTGGTAGGGCACGCCACTTAGGGTCATCTTCATGTCATAATTGGTCATTAAAATAAGACTTTAGTAAAGGTAAGTTATATTCATTGAAATGTAGTTTACGGTTTTAGATTTTCTAAGTATGCTTTGAAGGTAGTGAAAAGAATCTTCTGTGAATTTCTTAGGAAACAGCTGGATCTGTTTCTTCAAACAGTAGCATGGGGATTCTTGATATAGAACCTTCTGGAAGCACTGAAAAGCCATTGGGCTAATATGCTGAAATCTGGAACTATTCACAAACTCTTTAGAGGCTGAGTCATAGTGATGAATGTCAGTTCCAATCATTCTTTCTTTTGTCTAAATAGGTGCTAGTTGGTATGCCACAGCCAGCTGTTCTTAACATTGCATTGGTAACAGCACTTCCTAAAGTTAAACCAGAGCTCATTTTCCCTGGCAAAATTTTTTTTCCTTGTGTGTTTCCTATAATCAATAAAACACAAATAAATAATAAACATTTAATTCAAAGAACATGGATTTAGCTCTGACAAGCATTCTGGGAATAGAAGGGCAGCTGTCAATGAATACTGAAACAAATAAAATGAATAAGGGTGAATTTTAGTAAAGTAGGCTGAAAGGCAGAAAATCAATTCATTAAAATAACATAACAAGAAGAAATGTTTTGCATGAATTGGGTCTGATAAAGCAATATCACAAAGCCATATCATGAATGGATTGTTTCAACAGTATTTTTATGATGTTAAACATCCAAAAGAAAAGGGAGAAATTCAATGAATTACCCAGAAGTGGAACAATTCATGACAGCAAACATCTAGCTATTTGTATGATTGACTTACTGACTTTTTTTGTCTTCATATTGGCATCATGCAATCTAAATTTGTTTAACTTAATCTGTTATATATTAAGAGAGTAGCTATTTTCTTTTTTTCCATCTTGCTGATTCAAGGTGGAGGGACATTTCATCTAAAGTATTCCAAGTGAACAAACTTGGTTTGATCTTATGGATTTCAATGCACTGTCAACACTTACCAAATTCAATAGGTAACTTATTGTTCAGGTCTCCACTCTACTTGGTCTGTGTAGACACCATTAGAAGTTATGAAAGAGATTTTAGAAGAGAACTTCATGATTTCCCAAGAAACCACTTGGCCATGTTGCCAAACAGTACAAATCTTAATATGTCCTATCTTGTAAGGGGAGAACTTTCTGAATCCCTTAAGAGTTTCTTATTAGTTTCCAAATAACCATTGCAGGCTGTCTGCAGAATGACGTATTTCTTTTTTGTCCATAGTGAAACTTTATAAAACCCCCAAATACCTCCATCTGGCTTCTAACTGTAGTTGTCATTTACAACACCAACATATATTAGCAAAATGCACTTTATGTGGGACCCTAAAAGGAAAGCCAGGTTTTGAGGAAGGGACCTATCCAGAATACTGAATCATGTTTTAGGCCTATTTGGACAGAGCAGTTCTGCATCCCCAGCCCTTTGAAGAATCAAAGAATACGTGACCTTTTATCACCTTGCTTTTTAAAAATATAGTTGACTGGGTGGTATGGAAGGAACATTTCTGTCTTTTTTTTTATTCCAGTGGAAAATTCCATTTCCTCAATCATTTTTTTCCTTTCATCATAAAGTAATATCTTTACGATCTAATCTAGATATATAATTGTCCAGAAATATGACAGGCAAATGAGCGAAAAACAAATAGGATGGCCTTGAAAAGAGCCAATTCCTCCTATAAACACACTTCCCCTATTGACGATCTGGACCAAATTATGTGGAGCGAGAAATATCATGAACAAGTAACATGAACAAAGCATAGTATCCGGTTGAGATAAAAGTCTTTTCTGAATATTGTTTGTAATTTCAAATCCTTGCTCACTTGTTGGACAGGTTCCATTAAACACAGACGGCAATGATCTAAAGTGTGGAGGACATGGCTCTGGTGAAAGAGACATGTAAATACATAGTTTTCACATACAGTATACAAACTCTTCTGAAGGACTATTGGATAATGAAGCCAAGAAATCAAAAACTTGGCCAACATACAATGGCTAACAATGGCTTCATTCCCCCTCTAACCATAATGGAAGTTTCATTCATCTGTTGCCTTTTTCTAATTAAAAGCAAGTTGGCAGAGGGGCATTTGAGTTCAGAAAGCAGACCTGATTACATTTACTCTGACCATATTGCCAATTTCCAACTTGTGAATAACTTCCTAAAAAAAGAATTGAAGAAATGGAGGTCTTTGATTCAGTCAACTTGCTCTTTGTTTGTTTTGCCTCTTGAATCAGGTTTCACTAAAGCCATATTGTTGTTGATCTGAATGTGGTGTGGCCACTTAACCAGCAATAGAGAACAAGAATGTTTAGAAACCAAGAATGTCAGTCTGCTTTGTTAAAAAAGAATAAGGCTAAACTTATTGTTGGGGAGAGAATCCTTAGTTCTGGTTTGATTTTCTTCTTGGTTATGCAAGATGAGGAAAAGTTCATAAATATATGTTTTGATCCTTAGAAAGAGGAACTATTTGGACTTCTATATTTTTGATGTTGATATTATGTTGGATCTGTGATCTCAGCAGTGTAAAGTGTTGCATTAATGAGTATAGATTACAGGAATGAACTGGGAAAAATGTTTAACACTTGGCTCTCTGAAAAATGGTATATGTGACACACAAGTTTAAATTAGATCATTAACACTTTCTTCAGTCTTGATCAGTGATGACAAACCTTTTAGAGACTTAGTGCTTAAATTGTCTCCCTTTTCCCAGAATCAAAAGGGATAAAGTGCTCTGATTGGGCTGCTGGGAAGAGGGGTAGGGGAAGTTAGAAATGTCCACAGAAGTGCATGAAGAAGGGAAGGGGAGCAGCCTGGTCCTGCTGGCTTTCTAGTAAGAACTCCGGCAAACTCTTCTAGGGCAAGGGAGAGGTGAGTGTGTCCATAAAGAGGTCTCTGAGTGCCACATCTGGCACAGATGCCATAGGTTTGCCAAAATAAGTCTAGACCAGTGATGGGCAAACTATGGCCTGAAGGCCAGATACAGACCCCCTGAAATGTTTTATCTGGCTTCTAGACATTATTCCTAATCTGACAAATACAATGAGTAGGATACAATACAATGAAACTTCAAAAGAATTACCTTAGAAACAGACTGGCAGATGAGCATTTCCTTTCCTTTGGCCCCCTCCTTAAAAAGTTTGCCCAGCACTGGTCTATAAAAAACAATATATCAAGCCCTTATTTGTAGCATTTGCTAGTTTAGAAGAAGAAATGTTCACACTAAAAATTTAATCTGGTTCCAGCAGCTGGAACTGCTTCCAACATATCCCTCATTGTGGTCTACCTATACCTTCTCAACTTATTCATATTCTTATCCATTCAGTCCTCCATAGATGACCTACCATATGCACTGGTATTTTTCCTCCCTCTCTTTCTAATATGTTTTGGATACTAGTGGAACAATGGTACTGCTCATCTATTCTTCCTCAACTTTGTCAAATGGATCATATATAGCTCTTAATCTGGAAGAGACCATGACGATATCTGGAGATACCATCAATTGCCACCTTCTCATTTTACAAAGGAGGAAACTGAAAATTGTAGAGAGGGGGAGGGATTTGGACAAACTCATTTTGGGGGTCATCATCATAATAACAATTAAAATATGTATAAAACTAACTATGTATATGTATAAAACTTTAAGGGCTTCAAAGTACTTTACAAATACTTTCTCATTTGCTTCCCATAACATCACTGTGAGTTTGGTGCTATTTATGACTCTAATTTACATATGAAGAAAAGAAGGAAGGTAGAGGCTAAATGACTTGCCCAAAGTCATACAGCTAATAAGTGCCTGAGGCTGCATTTGGACTCAGGTCTTCCTGATTCTAGGTCCAGTGCTTTATACACTGTTTTACCTCCTTAACTATTATGTATGGGTCACATATGTCCTTGTGAGTTGGAAGACCATCAAGTTTTGAATTCTTCCCTGCTACTAGTCCTTAAGGATCATTAAGCCTTGTCATCTACCTTGCTATTGTGACATCCATACTCTACATGGCCTTCAAACCTGCTGTTTCTCTTTGAGGGCTTTTTGTGCCTAAAAATTAAGACCACCCAAATTTTCCATTGACTATGCAGCTCTTTGTCTACTTCTATTCCTTCTTCAAGATAGTTTTACTAATGGACCTGCTTAAAGAGTTTTTGGCAAATATAGGTTTTCCCACTGTGAACAATTTGACCACTATTTTTCACAATACTACAGAATTCACTGAAGAGGTTTTGTAAGAGACATTTGGGGAAAGTTTCCACTGAGAGGGAATTTTTCTTTTTGTACTCTGTAGGGCAGAGGATGCTGACAGACACCTTAGTTTAGCATAAGAAAACCACACCAGGATAAAGATAGAGGAGACTGAAAGAATAGAATATCCAAGAGTTAAAGTTGATTAACATTGCACCTTACAAAATAAACTGAGATTTGTGACTATCTTGCTTAACTTGTATTTGAACCTCCAGTGCCTGGCACATAGTAGGCACTTAAATGTTATATCTTCCTATTCAATATTCTGGCCATTTCTCCTTCTGTCAGTTTGTTTGTCTATCTGTCTAATCTAATTTTTATCATCAAATTTTAATTTCCTTTATTAATTTGAGACAGAAACAGTACTGGGATAAGTCACTATCTTGTTTTATTCATTTATATTTGATGTTTTATGGATAATAATACTAGCATTTAAATAGCATTTTTAAGGTTTGTGAAGCACTTTATAAATATGATATCATTAAATCCTTGCAACAGCTCTGGGAGGTAAGTGTTATTATCCTCATTTTACAATGAGAAAATTGAGGCAAACAGAGGTTACATGATTTACCCAAGATCACAGAGCTAGTACATGTCTGAAATAAAATTTGAACTGAGTCGTTCTGATCTGAGTGCGGGCACACTAGTCACTATATCACTTACCTGGCCTTAGACTCATTAAGAGTATCTTTGAGACAATTGTAGCAGACAAGATGACAAGGATGAAATAGATCTCATCCTATTCCCAGGTGGCTTTTTATTTCTCCTGCTAAATAGTTATTACTTTTGAAAGCTTTTTATTCTACATGATTTGGGATTTGGAAGTAACCAGAATATACCAATATATAATCATATACAAATAATAAAATCATGGTTCTTAAATTGTGGGCTATAATTCTGCCTCTAATGGTTCTTCAGTTATAGTACAATTTATTTGTTGAATTCTCTATGTTTGATATTTTGAACTGGATTTTTTATACAGGAGTTTGTCATCAATAAGTTGATTAAACATAACAAGATTGTGATGTATAACTACAGCCATTTGCAAATGTCTTGCTAGCTATTCAGTAGGTGCTAAATTTTAGCAACTTTCAGTGTGATGTATTGTATAGTTTTGACTGTTCCTTTGTCTAATCTACATCAATCATAGAATCTTCACTTCTAAAGAACAATTCTTTGGTAATTTCTAGTGACTGGGATCTTTCATTTCTATCACTAAATCCTCTGTTTCTATAAACAAATCCATGCGACAGCCACTTTTTCAATGCTTCTTTGTCAACATATTATTGTTTAAATTTATGTTACTATCACCCGTAGAGAGAGCCTTTAGATTTCCTTCTTGGATCTGAGCCATTCTGGAGGTAAACAACTTTTCAGTTACATTATACCAGTCAAGTGACTTGTACCTATTGTCCACCTTTACTATTGTTTGGTGAAAGTATATCTGCTTGTTCTAAGAGTATTTTGATAAGTTTTTTTTTTTAAGATGTCCACTGTGTGCTCTAAGAAAATCTTTTGATTTTCCTCCATTTTATCAGTGAAATATAAATCTCCCTATACTTATATTAGGGTGTTGGGCCCCATGTTTTGATAATATTACATAAGTTTTTGCTTGAACACTTTCTAAATCTGTTATTGTCCATTTTAATATTAAAAAAAGTTGAACTTTGTATTACATGGCAATTAATTGTTTTTACTGTGTTCTTCCCATTGTTCTTTAATTTCTGGATCAGAGAATCAGAGATTTAGAGCTGGAAGTTACACCTGAGAGGCCACTCGTTCAACTCTATTTTATAAATGAGGAAATTGAGACCCAGAAAGTTGGTGCCTTAAAGTCTCTTGTTATGTTAACAAATGTAGTTTTCTAGTTGATGTTTGATGCTCACTAGGACTTCCCTGTTATGACATTTGGTGCATATGTAATAAACTTTTGTATTATTTTACTAGGCAGCTAGGTAGTGGAATGGATTGTTGGGCCTGGAGTCAGAAAGATCCAAGTTTAAATCTGGTCTTGGACACTTATTTGTGTGACCCTGAACAAGTCATTTAACCCTTTTTGTTTCAGTTTCTTTATCTATAAAATAAGTTGGAGAAGTAAATGGAAAATCACTCTAGAATCTCTGTCCAGAAAATCCCATATGGGTCAGAAAGAGTTGGGCATGACTGAAACAACTGAAGAATACAACATTATTTAAAGATATTTATATTTTGAGGTTTCTTTTCACTCCTGAAATTTGTATTTCAAATTTTATATTCAATTCAAATTTTTTCATTAGGACTACTAGAAAATCTTTTCCAGTAGAGGTTCAATTTATTTTTTCACTGTGTAATAAATATTCATTCTTACAAGATTTTTTTGTTTGTCTTATGTATTTTTCTCTTGCCTTTTAGGAAATTCCTTTCCAAGATTTTCTCTGCTTTTATTGTAGTTGCCACAGTTTTCTGTGATTCAGATCATGTTTCCTTAGTACTTGGTTTTCTTATTGTGGCCAGCTTGGAGTACTTTTTTCCCCTTTAACTGAGAAGTTCTATGACCTTCCTGGATCTTTTCTTTTGGGGGAGTCTTTCAGTAAGAGATGATGGATGAATAACTCTTATTTTTATTTTGTCCCCTAGTTGTAGTATATATGGGCAACTTTTATTTATGATTTCTTGACATGTATTCTCCAGATTGCTTTTTTGGCCAAGTTGCTTCAGGGAATTTGATGATATGTAAATTACTTTCTCTTGACCTATTTGTTAAGTCACTTTTTGATAGAAAATACATTAATTTTTCTTCTATTTTTATTTACAAATTTGGTTTTAATATTTATTATTGATACTTGAAGTTGTTGACTTCTGCTTGGTTGAGACAAATATTCAGAGAGTCTACCACTTGGGTAAGATTTTCTTCTTTTAGGTCTATGCTTTTTATTCTCCTTCTGAAATGTTTATTTTTTCCAACAGGATGCTTGTTTTATTTCTAACAAACTCTTGCTTTATTTTACCCTAATAATTTTATATTTTTCTTGGCCAAGCTATTTTATTTTCCACAAGGCTGTTCTCCTACTCATTTTCTATAACTCTCTTTTCAGTTTTCCTTTTGGACATCTCTTGATCCTCAATATTCTTCAGTTATTTAATATCTTCTTTTTTTCTTGTATATCCAGCCTCAGTTTCTAGGTTAGGATATATGCCAGTAGCATATTGTGCCTTCTCCTACACTCTTCGATGAGTTAGTCTTGCCCTGTTTTATCTTGACCTCATATTTCTGGGATGTTGATGCTGGTTTTCACTTTCCCTGATGTGTTTGCACTCAGACCACTGGAAGGCCTCAGTTTTCCTCTTGGTGGAGGAGACTGCTATAGCCTTGTGTCTTCCCTGGTGATTCTTTGGTTCTTCATTTGTTGCAGTTTCTGTCCTTCCTGGAGTTTCTCCAGTTAAAGCACTTCTCTAGGCTTGAATCCATTCTGGAACTTCCCTCATCAAATAATAGTTGTGGTCTTCTGTTCTCTTTACTCAAGCTTATGTTGATTTGCCTTTTAGGGTTCCTCTTTCAGTCCTGTGGTTGTTTCTGGCTATTTTCTTGGGCAGTCCTATGCTGGATGAAGGTGCTTACTAATGTTTCTTGTAGGATCTGTTGTCAATTTTAAAATCAGTTGCCTGTTTTTTACCATTTATGCATATAAATAGGGAACTTAGACACTTCTGAGTTCTTTTGTGCTTCAGTCCCAATTGGTACTCCACTTTGGGTTTTCTCAAGCTATTTCTGTTTGGCTTTTATCCTTTGGATAATCCTTTGATTGCTCAACTTTTGCTCCTATGATTCTTACTATAGCAATGACTACCATATATTTTTCACAAGTCCTGAAATATTTTTAAGAATTTTTATTAAATATTATGGGAGAATATGTTCATTCATGAGTTCTCATAAATGTCATATCTTTCAAGGTGCTTTGTTTTCATATAATTGGTCTGCTATTTAGATTCATTGTATTAAACTCAAAATAGAGCTTTTATAATTTCCAGTCTAAGTAAGGCCATGTCTCCTCAAAATCATTGATGATGGTAATATTTTTGTTGTCTTTGTTATTACTAGGTAGAACTTCTCTAGTTAAATCTAGATGAAAAGTTTCAGTATCTATAGTTTTTTCACCTTTTCCCTCTTTGGATTTTTGTAAACCCCCAAATTGGACTCTGATTTTTCAAGCTTATATAGCTTAGAGATGGAATTATTTCTCGTCCTCCATTGCTCTGAAATACAACTGGTGAGATCTATTTCCAATTTTGTCAGGTCATGGAACTAGTGAATAATGATGACATTTCTTGTACATTGCCCTCAAGATTTACTAGTAGGTGGCTATTGGTATTTCTGAATTATTCCAATCTATTTTGCTTTGTATTAGAATATGAAGGAACACTACCCAGTTTACTCTACTCCATACAAGTTAATATTTTGATTAGCACCAGTCTTCAACTCTTTAGGTCTCCATGTATATTTCTTTGACTTTTTGGATAAATTGCACCACCCTGATCCAGAAGTTAATACAATCAGTGCTGTAACTGCAGCCCAATTTACCTATTTTTCAGCGTCCATTTCAGGCGTTCACAGCTACCATAGTGATCACAAGGGAAACAGTTTTGGTATATCACCACATTTCACATTCCCATGTTGTGGTGGTGTTCTCGCACAGCCCATGGCATTTATTATGGGTTGGAATTTTGAAAGGATTATTATTATTATTGTTATTATTTTACTATGATTGCAATTATATTTCCTGCTTCCATGCTGAATGGTTTATTTCCCTGCCACTGGCAGTTTAGGAATCATTAACTTCCACTTAATTAATAAGTGAAAATTTAATGACATAGAAGGAGTTTTATTTCCATGATGTCAGTTTCTTTGTGATGCCTAAAATAATTACCTCATCATCTCATGCCTCATCCCATGATTAGTAATTAATGGATATTTTCTCACATAGCCTTGTTTTTCATCTCCTGAGAATATTACATTTGAATACTGTTTATGAACAAAAGTCTCCAGGGTCTGGCTCCCCATATTAAAGAAATACATGAAATAATTCTATACTTAGAGGACAGTGAATTTGAGGAAAGGAGGTTGTTAGCTTTAGTTTGTTTAACACAAAAGTACCTGCATTTCTAAGCATTATAGACTATTATTTCATTTTCTGTTTTTCTGTTGGAGGGTCAAGGTGAATATGGTTTCATTGTACAGTATCATTACATTGTATGGTGAAAGTCCAAGACTATCCTTTTATCCATGGGTATATTTGTGCTGTCATGTATGCCTGTTCTCTCTACAAGCTCTGAATTTTCCTCTAGCCTACTGATATTTAAAGCTGAAGCTGGAGCAAAAAAAGTCAATGCATGAAGCCACCCTCTTATTTGTATTGCTTTTCTTTAGTTTCCCTAATTTTCTTTTGACATGAGATTTTTGTAAGTTAGATAGGGTAGGATCAACATGGAGGATCTTATAGTGTGGAAATTTCATCCATTAATAAGTATTGCCAGCTTATCTGTATTTTACAGTTTTAGAGATTAGCTTGCGATAGGAGGAAAGTGTTAAAGGAAACTTTGGTCCAATGCTTATTATTCTAAACTTTGGATTTTCCTTTTAGCTGCCTCTATCTTTATCCTTTTGTGTATTTTTATGCTAAACTAAAGTGTTCATCAGTGTCATGAATTATATCCTCTGTCTTACAGAGTTTAAATAAAAAGACTCCCTCTCAATGGTAACTCTCTTCAAATATCTCTCACAAAACCTCAAAAACCTTTCTTTTCCAGCATTCTGTATAATTTTTCCAGGAAACCCTTTGAACAAGTCTACTAATATAGCTATAGAACAGAGAAAGAGCTGGGTCCAATAATAAAAGGAGGATGTATCTTGGAATCATATTTGGGAAACTGCACAGTGATTTCAAATATCCAGAAAGTACTTAATATTGCTGGTATTCATGTCTCAGAGGCAGCTAGGTGGAATAGTAGAAAGCACTGGGACTGAAATTAGGAAGATCTGAGTTCAAATGTAGACTCAGAACCTTACTAACTCTGTGATTCTGGGCAAGTCACTAAACCTCTATTTTTTCAGTTTCCTTAACTGCAAATTAGGCGTAATAATATCACCTATTTCATAACATTTTTGTAAGGATTAAATGGAAAGATATTTTTGCAGTAGCTTGCACATAGTAGGCCTTAATAAATGCCTATTTTCTTCCTTCTTTCTCCTTTTTTTTTAAACCCTTACCTTCTGTCTTGGTCAATACACAATACACAATACTGTGTATTGACTCCAAGGCAGAAGAGTCATAAGGGTAGGGAATGGGGGTCAAGTGACTTGCCCAGGGTCACACAGCTGGGAAGTGTCTGAGGTCAGATTTGAACCTAGGACCTCCTGTCTCCAGGCCTGACTCTCAATCCACTGGGCTACCCAGCTGCCCCCTTCTTTCTCCTTTTTTAAAACACTGGTGATGCATTCTCTATGTAAATTATTGAATAATACAAAGAATACCAGTTGTAGGTGACTCAAAGACAATTCAAGATGCATGGTCAGTATAAGTAGGCTATAGACGTTTTACTTTAGAGATGAGTCACTTAATAACTCTGTGCCTTTGATTCCTCCTCTGTAAAATAAGAAGAGTTCAATTAGATGATCATTACATTCCTTCTTTTGCTAAATCAATGATCTTGTGTATGTCTAGTTACCTCCTAAGCTTTAATTCTAGGGTAAATTGTACTTCAACATTTCTAACTCTAAACATTGACTGCATAGTAAGTTCTGTCCATATGATATTGGAAATGATTATAGATGTTAATGTCTTTCTCTGAACACGACTTCAAAAAGCGAACCTTGATGCAGTATACATTAACAGGAAGCCTCCCAGCCAAAAAATGTACCCAATTAGAAGATATGCTAGGGAAGCCTGCTGGAAGCCCAACTGCCAACGAGCTTTTGCCTGAGCACGGACACAGCTGGAGCATCACTAAACCCATTAGTTTGTCTTCCAGCAGATGTTCCCTATCCCCCTAAATAGGTTGGTATATAATGTGAAAAGTACCTGACCTGCTGAGGAGGATGTGCTTTAGTCTGTTCCTAGGGTAGAAGTTTAATTAGGGCAGCAGGGCACAGTAATTTTGCTGTTGTCAGCACTCATCTCAGGGCTTAATACCATGATTTCCCAATTGTGAAGGGCATTAGGGCACCAGGAAAGGATTACTAAAAGAGATTCCTTTAGCCAAGTTCATCTATGTTGGACTGGGAGAACTCTTCTGAGCTCTTGGGAAAGGAGCCAATTCTTTCATATCCTTGCATAAAGATTACATTCTGGCTTTAGTCACTGTGGAGAATGGAGGGAGATGGAATAAGAGGCTTATTTATAGGTGGGAGGCTTGAGCTGTTTAAAGGAAATAAGAATTGAACTGAACTTGAAATGCCTTGACATCATAATGTGGTCAGTGAGAAGCATGCTTATGATCATGACCCTTTTCTTCCCCTTTCCTTGGCATCCCTAGTGATGAGTTCATAGCAGCTTTGCATTCCTATATTACCATTTGAGTAATGATTTAGTGCTTCTCAATCTTCAAAAACCAACTTGAAGCCTAAGAAATTAGTATCCTCCTCCTCTCTAACCTGTGCCAGGACTGGTTAAGCTCCATGGTGCAATGCCAAGTACAAGAAAGGTTGGTATAAATTCATAGCAAATGCAGAGGGAAGACTGATGGAATAATTGATTTAGTAAACATGACCTAAGGAAGTTGAAGATGACCTAAATCCCTACTTAAAAAAAAAGGAAAATCAAATCTGAAATTGTTATTCCAATGAGCACAATTTGAATTTCATGGTTCAGAGAGGTTCCCTCAAAGGGACCTTAGTGATCATTAAATCCAACCCTTCATTGTACAGATAAAGAAACTGAGACGCAGAGAAGAGAAATTACTTTCCTAAAGTACCACAGGTAGAGAAGAGTAGATCTGAGAAGTAATTCTAGGTCCTCTGGGTCTAAATCCAGTTTTTCCCCAAATTATACTTTCTCTCACAATTGTAAGAGCATTGTGAAATTGCCTTAAATTCAACTTACAAGCAATTTTTAGCTGCCAGTTATGTGCAAAGTCCTTTATTAGGTAACAGGTATGTAAAAATAGTTTATTCTCTCTGGGAGCATCCTATGTGGATGAAGATTTCCACTCCCACAACCTGCATTTTCTTGTAGATAAATACTAGGCAAATTGAAGAGGCATAGAATATTAATACTTGACTAGATGAAGTGAGATTTTGAGAGGTCATGCCATTTCAACTTAGTCTTGAAGTAAATAAGGAAGTTGACAAGTGTTGATATGGACAGGGTATATTCCTGAAATGAGATAATTCTTCATCAAATACAGAGAGATATGAGGTAGCATTTAAGGTTTGGGGACTAGCAATTATTCTATAAGTGGCAAGTATATCTAATGAAGTGGACCTATTAAAAACAGGCCTATAAAAGTGGATCATAACTATATTGTGGATGACTATTAATGCCAAGGTGAAAATTTGGAATTAGTCTATGCTATTGGTCAGTACTCATAATATTTTCAGACAATATGGGACTAACATACTTGAAAGCTTACTAAATAAAATGTGTACTTACCAAATTAAAAAGTTTCAGGCCAATCAAAGAATTGGAAATTGAAGGGTTACCCATGAATAGCGGAATGGCTAAAAAAGTTGTGACATCTAATTGTGATGGAGTGTTATCATGGTATAAGAAATGACAAAGAGAAGAAAATTATAGAGAAATTTCTCTAATACCAATGCAAAAAACCAAAACCCAAACCAAAAACAACCAAAAAAACTTACTAGCAAGGAGATAGCAGCAATATATCATAAGGATCATACACTATGACCAGGTGGGATTTACACCAGGAATGGAGGGGTGATACAAATTTAGGCAACCTAAATCACTATATCTAAGTCACTATAATCTATCATATCAAAAAGCAATGCAACAGAATTTATATGTCTATGTCAATAGATGCAGAAAAAAAAAAACTTTTGACAAAATATAATATCTATTCCTAATAAAAACTGGAAAGCATAGGAATATGTGGAGCTTTCCCTTAAGTGATGAGTATCTATTTAAAACCATCAGCAAGCATTATTTGGAGGTAAGCTATAAGCTTCCTTAATTAGATCAGAAGTGAAGCAAGGCTGCCCATTATCACCACTACTATTAAATATTATACTAGAAATGTTAACAATAGCAATAAGAGAAGAAAAAGAAATCAAAAGAATTAGAATAGGTGATGAGAAAATTAAACTATTGCTCTTTGCAGATGATATAATGTTTTACTTAGAGAATTGTAGAGAATCAACAAAAAAGCTATTGAAATAGTTAACAGCTTTTTCAGTGTTGAAGATATTAGATAAACCTATATAAATCATCAGAATTTCTCTATATTACCAACAAAGTTAAGTGGCAAGAGATAGAAAGATAAATTCTATTTAAAATAACTATAGACAATATAAAATTCCTGGTACTCTACCTGCCAAGACAAACCCAGGAACTATATGAATATAATTAAAAAACACTTTTTACACAGATAGAGTTATATCTAAATAAATTGGAAGAGCAAATTAATTGCTCCTGAATAGACTGAGCCAATATAGTAAAATGAGAATTCAGCTTAAATTTAAAAAAAATTTTTTTAAATCCTGACCTGTCTTGGAGTCAATACTGAGTGTTGGCTCCAAGGCAGAAGAATGGTAAGGGCTAGGCAATGGGGGTTAAGTGACTTGCTCAGGGTCACACAGCTGGGAAGTGTCTGAGGCCAGATTTGAACCTAAGGCCTCTCATTGATTGATGATTGAGGCCTGGCTCTCAATTCACTGAGCCACCCAGCTGCCCCCAGCTTAAATTAATTTATTATTCAGTACTATACCAATAAAACTGCCAAATATTATTTTATAGAGCTAGAAAACTAGTAATAAAATTTATCTGGAAGAATAAAAGGACAAGAATATTAAGGGAATTAATGGAAAAAGAGGTAAAGAAAGCCTATCTCAAACTGTATTATAAAGTCAGATCTCAAACTTTATTATGAATGAATCATCAAGACAATCTTGTACTGGATAAGAAATAGAGTGGTGGAACAGTAGAATAGATTTGGTATATGACCATAGTAATCTATTTTTTCATAAACCCAAAGATCTAAGCTTTTGGGACAAGAACATATTTGGGAAAAATTTCTGAGACAACTGGGAAAGAGTATAGCAGAAACTAGGTATAGATCAATATCTCATACTGTTTATCAAAATAAAGTCAAAGTAGGTACATGAATTAGATATAAAGAGTGATAACACAAGAATATTAAGGGAGAATGAAATCATTTGTCTGTCAGATATATGGAAAAGGGAAGAATTTATGACCAAACAAGAGACAGAGAAAAACATTACAGGAGATAAAGTGGATAATTTTGATTATATTAAATTTTAAAAGTTTTGTACAAACAAAACCAATGCAACCAAGATTAGAAGGGAAGCAGAAATCTGGGGGAAACTTTTCTTAAACTATGTGTCTCTGAAAAAGGTTTTATTTTTTAAATATGTAGAGAATTGATTCAAAGTTATAAGAATACAAGTCATTACCCAATTGATAAATGGTCAAAGATTATGAAAAGATAATTTTCATATGAAGAAACCAAAAATATTACCATGTGAAAAAGGCTCTAAGTCACTATTGATTAGAGAAATGCAAATTTAACAAGTCTGAGGTACCACCTCATACCTATCAGATTGTGTAATATGACAGAAATGGAAAATAGAAATATTGAAGGTAATATCAGAAAATTGGGACACTAATGCACAGTTGATAGAGTTATGAAGTGAGCCAACCATTCTGGAGAACAATTTGAATATATACCCAAAGGACTATAAAACTGTGCATACTCTTTGATCCAGCAATACCATTCCTTGGTGTGTATCCGAAATAGATAAAAAAAGGAGAAAACTCATTTGTACAAAGAGATTTAAAGTGACTCATTTTGTGTTGCCAAAGAATCAGAAAGTAAGGGGATGCCCATTAATTGGGAAAAGGCCAAAGAAATTGTGGTATGTGATTGTAATGGAATACCATTGTGTTATAAGAAATGTCAAAAAGGATGGTTTCAGGAAAAACCTCAAAATACATACATGAGTTGATGCAAAATGAAGAGAGCAGACCAAAGAAAACCTTGTACATAGTACTGACAATATTGCATGATGATTAACTGTGAATGACTTATCTATTCTCAGCAATGTGATGATCTAATATCATAGGACTTATGCTGAAAAATATTATCCCTCTCCAGGCAAAGAACTGATGTAGTCTGAATGCATATTGAAGCATACTAGTTTTCACTTTATTTTCTCCATATTTTGTTATAGTTGTTGTCAACTGTTTTCTTTTACATGACTAATATAGAAATTTGTTTTCTATGAGATCACATGTGTACCTTATATAAAATTGCTTGGTGTCTCAGAGATGGGAGAGGAAAGTAAGTCAGAGAGGGAGGAAATTTGGAATGTAAAATTTTAGAAAACTAATGTTAAATTTTTTAAATATTGAAACATAAAACAACACTGTTGTTATTGTTGGTGGAATAAAAAGAAAGGATGAGCAGGATTCTTTCAGAAAAACCTGGAAAGACGTATTTGAAGCAAAGTGCAGCAAGCAGGAGGCCATTATACATAGTAACAGCAATATCCACATTCAGAGAAAGAACTGATGGAATCTGCAAATCAAAGCATATTTTTAACTTTATTTTTTGTCTCTGCTTTCTTTAATAAAACTGCTAATAACAAAATATGTTTTGCATGACTCTACATGTATAACTTATATAAATTACTAAGGGAGGAAGGGGTGAAAGAAGAGAATTTGGAACTGAAGATTAAAAAAATGAATGTTGAAATTTTTTACAAGAAGTTATAAAAATAACATATTTAAAGAAAAAGAAAGCTTCAAGTCATTCTTTTTGAGATGATCCAATATTTTCTTCAGGTTCTTCTCATGTGTTGCTAGTGTTTTTCCAAAAATAAAAATGTCACCAAAGTACACCAACACCTTCAGGTAGTTCATGTTTCCAACCTCTTTCAATATCAGCCATTGAAATATAGAGGATGTCCTTGAGATCTCTTGGAAGCATTTACTCAAATTGGTTAAATCCAGCCAGGGATAAGAGAGTAGTCACCATGGACCAGAGGAATATGATAATATCCCCTACAGAAATCAGAGCATGAGAATCAGTGACTTCCTAGCAGACAATCTAATGCATCTTAAAAACATTTCTTAGTCTACTGGTACACTTAGTCATTTTGTTCTATCTAGCCATTGTTTTTCAGCACCAGAACTATAGTGAATGCTTATGGACTGCTGAATTCTGTGACTAGCTCTTTCAGATGTTTTCTGGTGTCTTCCATAACAAATAAAACATCAACCTAGATGGTTGCTTGAATAGTTGGGAGTCAATGAGTCAAATTTGATGGGTCACTTTTCAGGAGTATCCTATATTCCACTTTCCCATTCTCTTTCTGATAAATTGCCTCTTTGGATTCTTCCCTTCTTCTGGTACTGGAGAATGCTTAAAGTTAAAAACATTCAGGCTGATCTTCCAAGTTGAAGAGTCAATGCTTCCATGATTATTCTTTGTCATCACTTGCCTCTTTTTCCATTGTATGGATGGTCAATGAGTGTATTAGTTCCCAGATTTTCATATGCAGTATCCTAATATTGTTTTTTTAAGGATTTTTTAAAAACCCTTAACTTCTTTGTATTGGCTCCTAGGTGGAAGAGTGGTAAGGGTGGGCAATGGGGGTCAAGTGACTTGCTCAGGGTCACACAGCTGGGAAGTGTCTGAGGCCAGATTTGAACCTAGGACCTTCCATCTCTAGGTCTGACTCTCAATCCACTGAGCTACTCAGCTGCTCCCCCTAATACTGTTTTGAATAGGCTAGAAATTGGCTCCAATCCATGTTGACTCTTCAGTGAGAGTTGGTGGATTTGTATATACTAGAACCACAGCATTCACCTTCCTCCTGACATCAATAACTTCTTAAGAAATGTCAAACTTACTTTATTGCTGCCTAGAGATAGTCTTTATCACTCAGTCCACCAATAGTCTTTATCACTCAGTCCACCAAATCCCAAATCTTCCATAGACTTTGAAGTTACTTTCTCTACTTCTCTCTCACTGAATTAAAGGATTAGAATGGTCATTTAAAAAGTCCATCAGGGCATATGCAGTCTTATTTTTGTTTCATTTATCCACAGGAATCTAAAATATCTGCTGCATTAATGTAAGAAAGAGTGAGGAAAAGTGGCCATATGGCCAACAGCTAAGGTTTTTTAACCTATGGTTATCAATAACAATTGATATTTTATTTCTTTTGTCTAGTAGTCTATACACATTTGTATCTCCATTCTTCTTCTGTAGTACTACTATAGGTGATACACAAAACATTATGGACTCTGTTGTGAGATCATTTGTCAGTAAATCTTTTAGATACTTTCTCAGGTCTTCCATAACAGATAATTGAATCTTCCTAGATAGTTTTTAGAATAGTTGTGTATTGGTGAAATGGAATCTAGTGTTTTCTCCTCAGGCACATCCCATATGCCACTCATGTAGAGAGAAAAAATGCCTATCCATTAGCTAAGCTTTTACCTTGGCCCTTTCATCTTTCCAGGACTGTGGGATCATCAAAGTGAAATATCACAGCATCTACTCCTGAGTTTGGAAAATCAATATGCACAAAGAAGAATGTAAGGTAGTTTGGAAGGAAGCATAAATGAGGAGGACAGTTTTGAAAGTAATGTCTGAAATTTATTATCTCCTCCCTCACAATAGCACTGTGAAGTGGATAGTATCACTGTCTTGCTAAAGACCTATGAAAAAAAGTTAAAATGCTTGTCCAAGGAAGTGTAGCTATGGAGTGGTATGGCTAAGATTCAGAATTAGTCTTCCAGGGTGGGTCCAGAGTTTTTTCACCTTACCCTCTCTGAGGTCTAGAACAGTAATTCTAGCAATTCATAGCACTACTCTAGGTTGTGGCAATTGGCAATAAGTTACTGAAACTAAAGTGTTACTCATCACTTTAAAGGATTCTTAGTGACAATTGCCTCATCTTCTCATAAACCTGTTTTAAGCATCAGATGAGAAATTTTCATCTAGTACTTTGCAAACTAGAAGCTACTATGCAAATCTCAATACTGCTAGAAGTCAAATGGAGCTGGCATTTCAGCAATGCTTCTACACATGCAGACTGTAAACTGGCTAAGAACAGATAATTCAATAACTAATGGTTGGTCATAGCAATGATAAATGCCATAAAATTTTTGTGATTCATTATTTAATGAGGGAAAAACACAAACTTAAGAACTTCCTTCCAGACACAGTTTAGGTTTCATCTCCTAATTGAGTCTCTCTGTGACCCTCCAGCTAATTTCACTATCCACCTCTTGAAATTCCTTTGAACATTTGTATAAAATATTGGCATTTTGGTATTTGTATTTGGTTTTGTTATTTACTTCTCTGCATACATATATTTACTTCCCTGCATACATTTCCCCCAACCTTGAAGGCAGAGAGTTTCATCTTTGCCTTTGTGTCCCCAGTGCTTAATACAATGCCTTGAATAAATTAGGTCTGAGATAAATACTTATTAAATATAATTCTGTTAAAATGATTTATTGTAATTATTTTGTTGTGTTTTTTAAATTTATTTTCTTTTTATTTTGGGTTCCAGATTCTCCCCTTTCCAAACTATTTCCCCAATCCATTAAGAATGAAAGACATAAAAAACAAATACAATATGAAGTAATTTTTCCTCAAAAAATATCTTACAGAAAAAAAGAATAAAAGTAAAAGTGAAAAAATATCTCTCAATTTGCACTCAGAGTTCATCAGTTCTCTCTCTGGAGGTGGATAGCATTTTTCATCATGAGTAGGCATTGTTGGAATTTTCATGGATCATTTTATTGATTAGAGTGGCTAAGTCTTTCACAGTTGCTTATCCTGACAATGTTGCTGTTACTGTGTACAACATTTTCTTGGATCTGCTCAATTTACCTTGCAGCATATGTCTTCCCATATGTTCCTGAAACCATTGCCATCATCATTTCTCACAGCACAATAGTATTTCATCATATAGTGATTATTTTCAATAAGGATCCATAATTAATCATTGTAGTCATTATATGAATGACCTATTACTAATTGAGTTATCAAAATACATTTCCAGTCTTCAAATCTGTTAGTCTTGTTGGGATTGCAAATCATTCTCTATATCACTTGGGAGATAGTGTCAATATTATGTCTCTGAGATCCAAAGTCAAAATGACTTTTCCCTTAATCAAATACATAACATTTGAGCCAGGATTGGAACCCTGGTCTTCTATCTGTAAGTCTAGTACTATTTCTAATATTCTAAGTTGTAAGTGCCTATTTCAAAGGGTCCCTGAACCAAGTAAAAAATATCCATATCTTCAATAAGTGAAGCCTTACTCCCCTCCATCATGAAGGCTTATCTGGCTATATCATGTCTCTTTCTACACCATCCTGTCATTAAAAAGACCTCTACTTCCTTCTTAAGAAGGATTGCACACCAGTCCAATTCCTAGAACCACAGGACACAAATCATAAACCACTAATAAACACAATTTCTCCGCAAGTCTTCTTTTCCAAAAAGGCTCAGCTGTATTTCTTTTTTTATATTTTTCATTATATACTTAATAACTGCCACCACCACCAAAAAATATTTTAATAAATGAATGCATCAAATTATGTGCTAAATCATAAACTTCACATTGTTTATAATTTGTTTACAATTTATAATATGTAAATTATATGTCTGCTAGAATAAATATCCTTGGCTTTTGATACTTTTTCTCTTGATTTTGTGGCTATTTTTAAAACGGAAATCATGGTATGTATTATTCTTATTCTTTTTCATCTCTTCATATATTTCCCTTTTTTCTTTATATTTCCAATATTCACCATTTGTGATGACCTAATACAATCCATTAAATTCAAATATCACATGCTATTCAGCCATTTCTCCCAATTATTGCATTTGTGTTACTTCTAGGTTTTTTTGTCATTACAAAGATTCTATGAATATTTTCATACACAGTTTTTTACCCTCTCAATAATGCCCTCAGGACATAATCTCAATCATATTTCTGTAGAGAATAAATTTTAATGATTTACAGCAACATTTCAGTCCCAAATATTTCAGTCCCAGTGCAAAGATCTATTCCTTAAGTGATGACTGGATTGCACTGCAATAAGGAGGATAATGTAACTTTCTTTCTGTTCTGTTTACCACTTCCATATTGAAGAATAATATATTTATATGTGAGAAGAATTGTCTTTTTCTCAGTGAAATGGAATAAAAAGTAAATAAAAGATGCTAAGAAACTACAGAGTTGTAGAATTAAACACTTGTATCTAGGGGAAGAACTTAAGTCTTGAGTTGATGTGTGGGTTTTCTTTTCAACAGAGTTTTTTCCCTTCTCAGAACAGCTTGTTGAATTCCTTTTGGCAAGTCCTTCATCTTCTCTTTCTCTTTCAGAGAAAGAGAGAAGTCCACACCACCACCACCCTCATAATTATAACTGATGATTCTGTCACTTCAGCAAAATGGTGCAAATTGAGACTAGAATAGTAATTTCAATGGTCTAGGTCAGTAATGGGCAAACATTTTAAAGAGGGGGCCAAAGGAAAGGAAATGCTCATCTGTCAGTCTGTTTCTAAGACAGATCTTTGAAGTTTCATTGTATTGTATCCTACTCATTGTAGTCATCAGATTAGGAATAATGTCAGGGCTGATAGAATATTTCAGGGGACCATATCTGGCCCGCAGGCTGTAGTTTGCCCATCACTGGTCTAGGTAACCCCAGATGATTGAACACTCCTTAGTGCTCTAGGCATATCTCTAAGATTCTGAATTACAGAAAAGGTACTAACCTATATTAGTAGAGGGTGTTCAGTCCCAATTTGTTCTTCTTGCCCAGATGACAAAATCATTGGTTAAAATTATGAGAGAAAATTCTCTCTGAGTGTAAGTTACTCAGAATTACAAAGCCAACATGTGCCAGAGATAAGAATTGAACTCATGTCTTCCTGGCTTCAAGTCAGTTTTTAGCCACTGTGTCAGACTGCCTCTTGCACAGATCATAATGTTGTAGTCTGACACATAAATTTATAGTAACTAGCCCTAATATATCTACTTAAAGTTTGTAAAGCACTTTATCTAGATATTTCATTTGATTCTAACTAAAGTTCTCTGAGGTCAATGCTATTGCTATCTCCATTCCACACACAGATAGGGAAACTGAGGCCAATAGGTTAAATGATTTGTCTAGGATAATATATCTAGCAAGTATCTGAAGCAGAAGTGGAACTCAAGCCTTCCTTAGTCTAACTCTAGCACAATAGTCAAGTCTAGCCACGATAGGTCTACACTACCTAGACAATCAAAAGGATATAAAACAAAATTGTGGAATTCATAGCTGTTGGAAGAAACTATATTATTAGGAATTCATCACCTTGAAAATGGGAAATGTTTGGGGTAGGAGTCTACCCATTTTTCTGTTTATTCCAATGTTGAAAAAATGTTTCATTGCAGTTTCGGTTGTTGAAAAAGCTCTGATTTCTCTGTATATAGATTGTGGTACAATGGAAAAAGAGATGTCTCTAGAGTCAGAGGACGCAGGTTCAAGTCTTACTTCTGACCTTGGGCAAGTCCTTTAACCTGAGTGGACCTTTACTTTTTCATCTTTAAAATAAGAAGATTTGACTGGATGGCCTCTGACATCTCTTCCAGTCTAGATCTATGTTCCTACGCTCCTAGGTACAGATTTGCTGAAAGCCACATGTGAAAATAAGTGGGAGACTAGAACTGAAACCCTAGATTTTGACTTCAAATCTAACATTCTTTGCAATATTTTCTGTATGTAGCAAAAAAGAAGAATAGATATAAAGGTTTTATTGTGGTTCCCATTTGGTATCTTGAGTATTATGATATCCATAAACATGTGCCCTTTAGCTTTGAAAGATCTGGGAACAATAAACATAGCTAAGTATTTATATTATACATTAAGGTTTATAAAGTGTTTTATATATAATTAGTCAACAAGAAATTATTAAGTGATAACTATGTGCCAAGCACTGTGCTAGATATAGAAAGGCAAAAAACGGTCCTTACTCTTTTTTTAAACATTTATTAATTATATTTTAGAAAAGTTAACATGGTTACATGATTTATGCCCTTACATCCCCCTTCACCCCCTGGCTTCCCCCCTCCCCTGGCTAATATGCCTTTCTACTGGTTTTAACATGTGTCATTAATCAAGACCTATTTCCAAATTGTTGATAGTTGCATTGGTGTGGTAGTTTTGATCCCCAATCATGTCCTCATCAACCCATGTATTCAAGCAATGGATTTTCTTCTGTGTTTCCTCTCTTGCAGTTCTTCCTCTGAATGAGGGTAGCACTCCTTACCATAAGTCCCCCAGAATTGTCCTGGGTCATTGCATTGCTGCTAGTACAGAAGTCCATTAATTCTATTTTACCACAGTATATCAGTCTCTGTGTACAGTGTTCTTCTGGCTCTGCTCCTTTCACTCTGCATCAATTCCTGGAGGTCTTTCCAGTTCACATGGAATTCCTCCAGTTTATTATTCCTTTGAGCACAATAGTATTCCATCACCAGCATATACCACAATTTGTTCAGCCATTCCCCAATTGAAGGACATACCCTCATTTTCCAGTTTTTTGCCACCACAAAAAGCACAGCTATAAATATTTTGGTGCAAGTCTATTTATCTATGATCTCTTTGGGGTACAAACCCAACAATGGTATGGCTGGATCAAAGGATTATAGCCCTTTGAGCATAGTTCCAAATTGCCAGCCAGAATGGTTGGATCAGTTCACAACTCCACCAGCAATGCATTAATGTCCCAATTTTGCCACATCCCCTCCAACATTCATCACTCTCCCCTTCTTTCATTTTAGCCAATCTGCTAGGTGTGAGGTGATACCTCAAGAGTTGTTTTGATTTGCATTTCTCTAATTATTAGAGATTTAGAACACTTTCTCATGTGCTTATTGATACTTTTGATTTCTTTAACTGAAAATTGCTTATTCATGTCTCTTGCCCATTTTTCAATTGGGGAATGGCTTGATTTTTTATATAATTGATTTAACTCCTTGTATATTTGAGTAATTAGACCCCTGTCAGAGTTTTTTGTTATAAAGATTTCTTCCCAATTTGTTGTTTCCCTTCTGATTTTGACTAAAAAAAAAAAAAAAAAAAAAAAGCTTTTTAGCTTAATATAATCAAAACCATTTAATTTACATTTTGTAATTTTCTCTAACTCTTGCTTGGTTTTAAAATCTTTCCTTTCCAAGAGATCTGACAAGTATACTATTCTGTGTTCACTTAACTTATTTATAGTTTCCCTCCTTATATTCAAGTCATTCATCCATTCTGAATTCACCTTGGTGTAGGGTGTGAGATGTTGATCTAAACCTAATCTTTCCCATATTGTTTTCCAAATTTCCCAGCATTTTTTGTCAAATAGTGGATTCATGTCCCAAAAGTTGGGCTCTTTGGGTTTATCACACACTATCTTGCTGACATCATTAACCCCAAGTCTATTTCACTGATCCTCCCTTCTATCTCGTAGCCAGTACCATATTGTTTTGATTACTGCTTCTTTATAGTATAGTTTAATATCTGGTACTGCTAGGCCACCTTCACATTTTTTCCCATTATTTCCCTTGATATTCTTGATCTTTTGTTATTCCAAATGAACTTTGTTATAGTTTTTCCTAATTCAGTGAAAAAGTTTTTTGGTAGTTTGATAGGTATGGCGCTAAATAGGTAAATTAATTTGGGGAGAATGGTCATTTTTATTATGTTAGCTCGTCCTGCCCAATGTTTTTCCAATTGTTTAGATCTAATTTTAATTGTTTGGAAAGTATTTTGTGGTTGTTTTCGTATAATTCCTGTGTTGTTTTGGTAGATAGATTCCTAAGTATTTTATATTATCTAGGGTGATTTTAAATGGTGTTTCTCTTTCTACCTCTTGCTGCTGTGATGTGTTGGAAATATATAGAAATGCTGATGATTTTTGTGCATTTCTCTTGATTCCTGCAACTTTGCTAAAGTTGTTGATTATTTCTACAAGCTTCTTAGTTGATTCTCTAGGATTTTTTAAGTAGACCATCATATCATCTACAAAGAGTGATAGCTTAGTCTCCTCATTGCCTATTTTAATACCCTCAATTTCTTTTTCTTCTCTAATTGCTACTGCTAATGTTTCTAGTACAATGTTAAATAATAGAGAAGATAATGGGCATCCTTGTTTCACTCCTGATCTTATTGGAAAGGCTTCTAATTTATCCCCATTGCATATGATGCTTGTTGATGGTTTTAGGTATATACTGTTTATTATTTCTAGGAAAGGTCCTTCTATTCCTATACTTTCCAGTGTTTTCAATAGGAATGGGTGCTGTATTTTGTCAAAGGCTTTTTCAGCATCTATTGAGATAATCATGTGATTTTTGTTTGTTATATTGTTGATATGGTCAATAATGTGGATGGTTTTCCTAATGTTGTACCATTCTTGCCTGGTATAAATCCCAGGTGATCATGGTGGATGATCCTCTTGATCACTTGCTGGAGTCTCTTTGCTAGTATTCTATTTTAAGATTTTTGCATCTATGTTCATTAGGGAGATTGGTGTATAGTTTTCTTTCTCTGTTTTTGATCTACCTGGCTTTGGAATCAGTACCATATTTGTGTTATGGAAGGAATTTGGTAGGACTCCGTCGTTGCTTATTATATCAAATAATTTGTGTAGTATTAGGATTAGTTGTTCTTTGAATGTCTGATGGAATTCACTTGTGAATCCATCAGGCCCTGGCAATTTTTAATTCAGAAGTTCTTTGATGACTTGTTCAATTTCTTTTTCTGATATGGGATTATTTAGGTACTCTATTCTGCTATTAATCTAGGCAATTTATATTTCTGTAAATATTCATCCATATCTCCTAGATTGCTATATTTATTGCCATATAATTGGACAAAATAGTTCTTAATGATTGCCTTAATTTCCCCTTCATTAGAGGTGAGGTCTCCCTTTTCATGTTTGATACTGTCAATTTGGTTTTCTTCTTTCCTTTTTTTTATTAGATTGACCAGTACTTTGTCTATTTTACCTGTTTTTTCAAAATATCAGCTTCTAATCTTATTTATTAATTCAATTACTCTTTTACTTTCTATTTTATTAATTTATCCCTTGATTTTTAGTATTTATAATTTAGTTTTCATCTGGAGATTTTTAATTTGCTCGCTTACTAATTTTTTAAGTTGCATGCCCAATTCCTTAATCTCTGCTCTCCCTAATTGGTTAATATATGCACTCATGGATATAAATTTCCCCCTGAGTACTGCCTTGGCTGCATCCCACAGAGTTTGGTAGGATGTCTCATCATTGTCATTCTCTTCATTGAAATTGTTGATTGTTTCTATGATTTCTTCTTTGACTAATTGGTTTTGGAGAATCATATTATTTAATTTCCAATTAGTTTTTGATTTGCCTGTACAGGTGCCCTTACTAATTATTATTTTTATTGCATTATTATCTGAGAAGGTTATATTTATTATTTCTGCTCTTTTGCATTTGTTTGCAATGTTTCTATGCCCTATTACATGGTCAATCTTTTTGAATGTACCATGTGTAGCTGAAAAGAAGGTGTATTCCTTTTTGTCCCTATTTATTTTTCTCCACATATCAATTAAATCTAATTTTTCTAGGACTTCATTCACCTCTCTTACCTCTTTCTTATTTATTTTTTGCTTTGATTATCTAGATCTGAAAGAGGAATATTTAGAACTCCCACTAGTATGGTTTTATTATCTATTTCCTTCATGAGCTCTACCAGTTTCTCCTTTACGAATTTGGATGCTATGCCATTTGGTACATACATATTGAGCAATGTTATTTCTTCATTGTCTATACTGCCTTTTATCAGGATGTAATTACCTTTCCTGTCTTTTTTAACCATATCTATTTTTACTTTGGCTTTGTCAGAAATCATGATCGCCACTCCTGCCTTTTTTTTTCTCATTTGAAGCCCAAAAGATTTTGCTGAAGCGCTTTACTTTAAAATTCTGTATGTCCACCTGCCTCATATGTGTTTCTTGTAGACAACATATGTTAGGACTTTGGTTTCTAATCCACTCTGCTATTTGCTTCTATTTAATGGGTGAGTTCATCTCATTCACATTCAGAGTTAAAATTATCAATTGTGTATTCACCGACATTTTGGTGTCTTCCCCTAGTTCTACCCCTTCTTTTTACACTATTTCCTTTTAAACCAGTGGTTTGCTTTAAGCCAGTAACCCTTGTCCCCTCCCTTGATTTACTTCCCTTTTTACCCCCTCCCTTATTATTCCCCTCTTTTTATTTTTAAGGCCTAATGAATTCCCTCCCCCTTCTTTTCCCGTCCCTTTTTTCACCTCCCCACTCCTCTGCTCCCTTGGTTTATCCCGTCTGAGTTTCTCAGTAGGGTTAGATAGAGTTTTATATCCCAATGGATAATATAGCTACTCTTCCCTCTCAGGGTTAATTACACTGAGAGTAAGGTTTGACTATTACCTCTTAATGCTCTCTTCCTCTCCTTCTTATAATAGTATTCTTCCCTTCCCCTTCCCATGCCCTCTTTGTGTGTAATAGAATATCCTATTTTTCTTATTCCTTCATGATTCTCTTGGTGTCCTCTCCTATTCACCCCCCTCTTTCTCACCCACCCATATCATCTTAGACCATTAGACCATAGAGTATTCCAACCTCTCCCTATGAATAATTCTTCTAATTATTATAATAATGAATACTATAATGGTGAACAGAGTTCACTATAGAGAATTATACATAACATTTCTCCACATAGGAATACTAATAATTAGATCTTATTGAAGCCCTTAAAGAGGCAAATTTTAAAAAATTATGAGTTTTCTTACTTTACCTTCTGTTTCTTATTTATGTTTTCATGTTTCTCTTGATTTTTGTGGTTGGATATCAAACTTTCCATTTAGTCCTGGTCTTTTCTGTGCAAATGCTTGGAAATGTTCTGTCTTGTTGAATGCCCAAACTTTCCCCTGGAAGAATATAGTCAGTTTTGATGGGTATGTCATCCTTGGTTGTAGATCCAGTTCTCTGACCTTTCTGAATATCATATTCCAAGCTTTGTGGTCTTTTAGTGTGGAGGCTGCCGGATCCTGTGTGAATCCTGATTGTTGTTCCTTGATATCTGAATTGTCTCTTTCTGGCTTCTTGTAAATTTTTTTCTTTTACTTGGAAGCTCTTGAATTTGTCTATTATATTCCTGGGGGTTGTCTTTTCAGGGTTTAGTGTAGAGGGTGATTTATGAATCCTTTCAATGTCTATATTGCCCTCTTGTTGTAGAACTTCAGGGAAATTTAGCTGAATAATTTCTTTTAGTATGGAGTCCAGATTGCTATTAATTTCTGCTTTTTCAGGAAGACCAATGATTTTCAGATTGTCTCCTCTAGACCTGTTTTCTTGATCTGTCTGTTTCTCATTGAGATATTTCATGTTTCCTTATATTTTATCAGTCTTTTGACTTTGTTTTATTTGTTCTTGCTGTCTTGATAGATCATTGGCTTCTACTTGCCCAATTCTTGTCTTTAGAGACTGGTTTTCTTCTATAAGCTTTTGATTTTCCTTTTCAATTTGGTCTGACTTGTTTTCCAGCTATTTGATTTTGTTCTCCAATTTGCTTATTAATTCTTTTGATTTGGGGGCATCTTTTTCTAATTGCCCAATTCTAGCCTTTAGAGACTGGTTTTCCTTTTTAATCTGGTCATTTCTGGTCTTTGATTTACTTGCCTCACTTTCCAATTGTGAAATTCTGCCTTTTAAACTGTTATTTTCTTGCCAGATCTCTTCCATCTTTCTCATGATCTCAGATTTGAACTCTTTAAGACCATGTGACCCATGTTCATTGTTTTGGGAAGGTTTGGCTATGGTTACTTGTTTGTTCTCCTCTGCTGTTTGCTCTGTTGTCTGGATTTTTTCTGTGTAAAAATTGTCGAGTGTTAAAGGTTTTTTCTTCTTCATCTTTCTCTTCTGGTTTTCCTGATGATTCTGGCTTGCCTTTGTAAGCTGGGTGCCCTCTCAGCTTTATGTTCGCGTCCAGGATCTGTCTGCACTCTTTAGGCTCCTGAGGTCTCACATCTAGTTGTTCTGGGTCAAGCCTCCTGGTGGTCTCCTTGCTTGTTCTTCTGCCTGAAGCTCCTTTAACAGTCTCAGGGAGCTGCTTCCACAGTCAAGCACCTCTCTGCACTGGGTCCCCACTCAAGGTCTGCTTCTGCATTCAGAATCAGCCCCTTCATCCACGCCTTAGCCTGTGCCTGTGTCAGCCTCTTTGCCTGCGCTTGGGCTCAGGGTCTGTGTTCAGAGTCCGTGAGTTCTTCAGCCTCTTGGGGGGTCTTAAGTCTTGCTGCTCTCAGGAACAAGCCCTGGTGAGCTGCCAGTGACTTAATGGGTGTCCCAATCTTGCTCTGATTCTTGTGTGCTAGCTTTGGCTTTGTAGGTGGTGTGGGGTGGGGGAGGGAGGGGGTTGCTCCGCTGGTGTTTTTCGTGAGAGCTGTTTCACTCCTTTATAGCCTGGAAATGCCCCAATTACATGTACCTTCGATGCTGCGCCCTGTTGTGAGGTCCCTTCTTTCCTCTAGATTAGTTTTTATGTCTTCTTGAGTAGTCCTATATGCGTGTGTTAGGAAAGGTCAAGCAGTTGCTTTTTACTCTGCCGCCATCTTAACCCAGCTCCTCAGTCCTTACTCTTAAGAAAAATTAAAATCTAATCTGAAGATATATAAATAGGATACACATATACAAACAAGTCATAGATGGGATAAACTGGAAATTATCAAGAGAGGGAAGACAATAAGGGTGGTTAGAAAAGAGTTCTTGTTGAAGGCAGGATTTTAGCTGGGATTTGAAGGAAGCCAGGACAGACAGGAGGTGGGTATAAAGACTCAGAGAGGGGACATCTGGGTAGCTCAGTGGATTGAGAGTCAGGCCTATAGACAGGAGGTCCTAAGTTCAAATTTTGCCTCAGACACTTCCCAGCTGTGTGACCCTGGGCAAGTCACTTGACCCCCATTGCCCACCCTTACCACTCTTCCACCTAGGAGCTAATACACAGAAGTTAAGAGTTTAAAAAAAAGACTCAGAGAATATTCAAGGGATGGAGACTAAGTAAAAATTCCCTTATTGGGAAATGAATTATTTCAGGGGAGGAACAGTAAGACAACCAGTGTTTCTGGATGGCAGGGTATGTAGTAATGAGAATGGTGTCAGAATACTGAAAGGGTAAGAGACTAGGAATGTCTTTAGAGGCCAAAGAGGAGATTTGGAATTTGATCTTGGAGATAATAGAAAACAATTGGCATTTAATAAATGGAGATGAGACAAAGAAGCATGGTCAGACATTTGCTTTAGGAAAATCAGTTTGACATCTGAGTGGAAGATGTACTGGAATGGGGAGAGACTTAAGTAAGGGAGACCAACCAGCAGATTATTGCTATAGTCCAAGCTTGAAGTAATGAAGACCTACTCCAGAATGACAGTAATGTCAGAGAAGAAATGGGGCATATTTGAGAAATATTATATGTTTAATCACATTTGATCCAAACAACAATTCTGTGAGGTATTGTTATCACCAACATGTTGTATGAGAGGCTGATAGGAGTTATGACTTGCCCAGAGTCACACCACCAATAAATTTCTGAAACAGGATTTGAACTTAAGTCTTTCTGACTCTAAATCATCTGTCTACCACTATGCCACCAAACTGCCCAGCCTACTAATAATTTATAAGAAAAGAAATAGCAATTGAACCAAAATTAGGTCTTGAGATCCTCTCAACTTTGGAATTTTTTTCTAAATGCATGATCAGCACCATATCTTTCCCTTGTCACTCAACATAATTCCTGGAAACAATAGGACTAGAAGCAAGTATCCCCTGCTGCCAAAGCACTGTGTAAAATAAAGAAGAAAATCTATCCTTGGAAAGCATTTAAAGTCTTCCCTCCACTATCCTGCTATTACTGATTTTTTTTGATCTTGAAATAAAATTGGAAGGGAAAAACGTTCTCTCCATCTCTGTTGCAATAGTGCTGCCCAGCTGGATAGAAAATAGATGTAATGCTGATGAAACACTAGGGGGTTTATGGGTGTATGGCTATGATACAGATCTGAGAATAAGAAATAAAATTAGGCCCTGGAAAAATCCCAGTGCTGAACTTTTCCTCCTACTCTATTTCAGTTTTCATTAAAAGCATAATATATGTTCACAGTTAAAAGTATTGTATAAAGTCAAAAGTCTGGCATTTCAGACACTTCATAAGTAGTATGACATAAACCAAATGTAAAGGAAAGCAAGGATCTCAGAGAATCTAGGCAGAATAGGCCATTCCTTATGATAATGATTTGTCTTTATGAGAATTCATTAAGAGAATTTTTTAAAATTTCCTAATAGTCAATGATAAGGAAAGAGATTAGCCAGTTAAGCTTTCAAAATTTGTGTCAGACATAAGGCTGACTGTAGTTATGTCTTGCCTGGAATCACACTACCATTAAGTTTTTGAGGCAGGATTTGAATTTGGGTCTTCCTGTTGTAAATATGCCTATATATGAGAGAGAAAGAGATAGGTAGACATGATTCACCTTAAGCTGTCTGAAGAAAAATAAAATATGGAAGGAAGATGATTTTTCTATGATAACTCACATTTACACAATCTCATGAAGATTGCAAAGTACTTTGTATAGAGTTTATTTAGTCTTCAACTCTTTCCAGAGCTTCAGTATTGCATTCCCAATCGCCTATTGGGTATCTCTGCCTCAGTGACCTACCATCCTCTTAAATTCAAAATATCCAAAGCAGAAAGACATATCTCTTCCTAAATCCACTCGTCTCCCAATTTCTGTATTTCTGTCAAGGGTTCATAATCTCAAAATCCTTCTGAAACTCTTCTCTTAAAGGTTACCAAGGACATCAATGGGTTTTCATCAATTCTCATCCTTCTTATCCTCTCGACAGTATTTGACATTGTTGATCACCCACTCTTCCTGGATCCTCTCTGCCCTCTTGGTGACCCTGTTCTCTCTGAGTTCTCTTTTCACATGTCTATTGAAACCTTAGGCTGCTTTGTTTCATCATCATCCTTGTCAGATTAGTGTGTGTGTGTCTGTGCATGTATATGTACATGAGTATGTACGTGTGTATATATATCCTAAGGATTTATTTTGGAATCTTTTTCTTTCTACCCTTTCTCTTAGTGATCTTATCAACTTTCATGTGCTTAAATGCCTTCTCTGTAGAGATACACTCCATATATATATATATATAGCCTGACTTTATCTCTCTTGAACTCTTGCCTCAATTCACCACCAATTCATAAGACATTTTAAAAGGTCTGCCTCATAGGTGTCTCAAACTTGATGTGTCTAATATTGAACTCAGTGGACTTTCTCCCCAGAACATCCCTTTGAGCTTCTGTGTTACTATCAAAGGCACCATCCTGTTTCTAGCTGCCTTGGTTTGCAACTTTTGAGTCATCTTTAAATTCGTAACTTTCCCTCACTTCATATATCTGACTAGTGTCCACGTCCAGTCTCGTGACTGATTCCACAATATCTTTGCATTTGCCTTTTCTACATGATCACATCAATCAATCCTTTAAACAATCACCAACCATTTTAAAGGATTTTCTATGTGCCAGGCATGTGAACACTTGGAATTAAAAGAAAAATCGAAAACAGTAAATGTCTTTGTGTATATTAATTTTTAACATGCATATACATAAATAGGCATATATAAAAGAAATATGAAAATTGAAAGTAAAGTATAAAAGAGAGAGAGGGCTTGAGGATAAAGTACTCAGGGACAAGCAAACCTAATGGACACCATTTGGGATTCTGTCACCATTCATCTGGACTGTTTCAATAGCCTCCTAATTTATTTCCTTATTGCCTCATGTCTCTCCCCACTCCAATTCATTCTCCATACAACTGCCAAAGTGATCTTTAGAAAGCAAAGTCTGACCTATCATAAGACATCTCCATGTCAGAGCAAGCAACCTCCAATTCCTGAACATCTCTTTTCACTCTTGCCTCTTAGATCTTTAATTTTCTTAAAAGCTCATCACAAGAGTCACCTTCTACATGAGGAATTTCTTGATATCCCTAGTTACTTGAGACTTCCCAGCTTCCCACAAATATTTTCTGTTTATTTTATATTGAAAAATATATGCACATTATCTCCCCTATTAGAATGCAAGGAAATTTCATTCTAATAGGGTCGGGCCAGTATTATTTTTGTTTTTATTTTTATTTTTACATCTCTTTTTGTTTTTATATCTTTTTTTTGTCATATTTTTGTTTTTATATCTCCGCTGTGGGCACAGTGGACTGCAATTTTTCTCTCTTACTCATCCCTCTCATATATAATCAGTTGCTCAGCCATTTACATTTATCTCCTCAATGCATAATGCATTCATTCTCACTTCACAATTCCCTCTTTAACCACCTTCTTTAAGATCCTAACTGACTCATACCTGAAATATTTCAATACCTTCCTAAGTGATCTCCCTGCTCTTCTCCAATCCATGTGCCATTTAGAGTCTAGGGTTCCTCTTCCTACTGTGAAAGAGAATTCTTTGCTCTATTGTCTATCCTGAGTTAACACTAACTTAAGTATCCCTAACTTAGTACCTCACTAGTCTGAAGACAGGATTAACTCCCTCTTGACTGCTTTTTAATTGAATCAACAAAATATTAAACACCCTATTTAGTGCTAGGTGAGAAACTAGCAAGGTACTTAGAGAATTCTTAAAAATTCAATCAGCAAGGAATCTGTGAATCTTTTTGATGAGAACTTAACCTTCAGAAGGTGAGAAGTCAATCCTACAGATGCTGCCCCCTGGGCAGTGTTAGACAATTTGGAAACTGTGATTGACCCTTACGAAGAGGGGAAGGGACAAGATATCACCATAAAAAGCAAGCCCTGAACTCCTTCAGCAGATTGTCTTTGAGAAGTTAGTCTGAAGAGATTGTCTTTTGGAGAGATAGTCTTCCAGGGAGCTTCACTGGAGGCTACAGCTTGGATCATGGGCTTTGAGCTTGGCTTCTACTTGGACTCTGACTCTTGGATTACTTTGTTGGGTGAGTAAAAGGCTGACCACTTTTCTAGCTTCTGATGAGACTAGCTTCCATCTTGGAGGAGGCCATATGGTTACTCGCTATCAGCCTTCCTGGTTGAGAGCTAATTAATCTCTGCCTGGATTAAGCAGACTTGGAGCAAAACATTTATGTTGATAGGATAGATAACTTCCCTAACGCCCTCACATTTCTCTTCTTTATTGTTTCCTCTCTATTTGTAAATAAATTTCTGACTCAAGATATAATAAATACTGGCTACCACATAATTTCATATAATCATTGTCCAACCACTAATTTTAAGCTTTACACTACCCCTCCTCTCACTTCAGAATCTGGAACAATTCTCATTGACCTTTGTGATAAAGTGAAAGTTCTTTCCTTGAAGTTTTAGACCTTCATAATTTGACTATACCCTATCTGTCCATTAACTCCCTTATTGTATTTTAAGTTCCAGCCAATATAAACCAAGATTTCTCAATGTTCTCTTGAACATTACTATTTCTTTTGTATATAGAGTGCATTTGTTTGACTTTGAACAAATTGTATTCCACCAGTAGAATATAGAAATCTTGAGGGCAGAGTCTACCTTGGTTTTGTATTTGTCTCTTCATTCCTTATCAGAGTGTTGACTGATAGTGGGCCCTTAATAATTATGTCTCAATTTGTTAATCTTCACAATAATGACAGGAGCCAGGTATTATTAGTTGCTCCATTTCACAGATGAGGAGGCTAAGGCTCAGAGAGATTAAAAGGCTCATATAACTATTGTTAAAAGCAGAATGTAAATTAGAAGTGGTACAGTAGATAGAGTACTAGACTCGGATTAAGGAACACTCATTTCCTGTATTCAAATCTAGTCTCAGACATTTATTAGCTATGTATCCCTAGGCAAATCAATTAACCTTGTTTACCTCAGTTTTCTTAATTATAAAATGAGTTAGAGAAGGAAATGGTGAACCACTCTAGTATCTTTGCCAAGAAAACCCCAAATTGGGTCATGAAGAGTCAGACATTACTTAAAAATGACTAACCAACAAACTTCTTAACTCACTATTTTATAATGTAAGGCTGGTTAATTTTGGGGCATATTTCTAGAATGATCAAACATACCAAAGCTGTTTAAACTCTGGTCATTTTTTTAGAGCTACATGGTAATGGACATGAACTAATTTAGCACCAGAAAGTTCTAAAGATAACTCAATAATTAATGTAGATTAAAATCAAAACCTCAAATTGGGTGACTGATACCCAGACTGTAGTAACTCAATCATTCCCTCAAACAAAAGCAAACCTTGTTTTTCAGCTTTTTTCCAGTGGTAGGACTAGTTCTTTTTCCAGAATAAAGACCTTTGGGGTTTGGCAATTGGGTGAAAGCTTCTGTAACTTCGCTTCCATAGGCAGTATAATTGTGGGTACTGATCCTTCACGAGCTCTGTATAACAGGTAATTGCTACCAGAATTTCTCAAGTGGTCTCTTTCCAAAAACAACTTATGAATATAAAAATTAAAAGCTAAAATTTCATTGTTTTTGAGTTGGCCTCAGCCCCAGACATCCATGCTGCATTTGATTCACAATGCATGAAAAGGCTTGAAAAACCAAAGTGGGAATGGAAATGAAGGTAGAAAAGTAGTATCATAAAAAAAAAGATGGAACTTATTACTAGATATCCTAAAAGAAAGAGTACAGTTTTCTTCTTCTTTTTTTCTAAATTGGAATAGTAGGATTACTCTTTTCTTTATTTATACATACTAAAAGGCATTAATTAAGCCATTATAAAAATACATATTCCACCCAATGGAGCAAATTACAATTCATTAACAACTTCTCTTGCTGTGAGACCCTTCAATATTCTCCCATAGACCTTCATAGGCACCCATGTGACATGTTAGAGTCCACCCTAGTGGTATTTTAACATCCCCGGGGTACCAGTTTTGCTATTCTCAATCTTACTACTTGACCAGATTGCTTCTTTTTCTGATCACTTGTATCTTGGAAACTATCTGTGGAAGGACCAAGACTCCTCTGATACAACTTATTTCTTCTTATCCACAACATAGAAAGGCTTTACCTGAAAAGATAAAGCTGCTTCTGGAGACCAATTGGTCTGAACTTTCCTGACATCCTTCTTGGTTATCTATTGGCCTAAAAGGTCTCATCTGGGTGTAAAAGGTAATTCTTTGTTCTCTCTGAGTTTACACTTGTGAAAGGAAATAATTTATTCCCTTTGTCTATTTTGAGTTAACACTTTGGTTAACAATAATTTAAGTACCCCTACTTAGTACCTCACTAGATTGTGAAGACAGAATTAACTCTTCTTTTTCTACTTTTGAATGGAATCAACAAAAGCTTGCTACTTAGCACTAGGTGGAGGAGCTCTCCACCCTTTCAAATCAATCAGTCAGGAAATAGGAATTCACACCTCAATCAGCCAGGAATCTATGAACTCTTTTAATTCACCTCTTCAGAAGGTGAGAAATGGTTCCCACAAATACTGCCCCCTGGACAGTGCTGAACAATTTGGATTGGCCCTTGTACAAAGGGGAAGGGACAAGAAGTCATTATAAAAGGCCCTGAATTTCTGAGGCTAAAAAAGTGGACTCCAAGAAGTAAATCAACTTAAAGAAGAAGGTCAGCTCAAGGAAGAAATTTGGCTACAGGAATGACCTTCAACTTGAGTCAATATCTTGACCTGCCTTTTGGAGGGAACTTGGGTGGTCAGTTAACTGTCTTTCCCTTCCTGTCTTCTGGAGAGTGTTTAATTCTTGTTGAAGGTCAACAAGGCCTGACTGAGTTGAACACTGGAGCATTATAGAATTACTTAGATAGGCTAATGTTTTCCTCTACCCTTTTGTATTTCTCTGTCTTCACCCTTTCTATCTTATTTGTAAATAAAAGCTATTAAAGTCATTTTGACTTTGAGCAATATTACTTTTAATCAACAATCACTATTATTATTTAAAATCTTCATATATTTTAGTCAAACCATTAAAATTAAAATTAAGTTCTTACAGAGTATAATCCCTCCCTTTCAAAGTTCCAAGGTGATGACTTACCAGATGTTTTCAGATGGAGATTAGGGGAGAGGGACTTGGGATGGGGGAGCTGAATGTCCAAAGAACCTGAGTTATTGTATACTTGCCATATATATTTATGTTTTAGGGCAAAGTAAATAAATATCTATTGTGAAATGTCTCATTTCCTCCAAATATCAAATCTGAACTCAAAAACCACTGGTGTTTGAGTCATCCAACTCTATTTTTTTATGTCTTGGTGTGTAAGTCACCACATGCAAACCTACTTTTGCCCAGGATAGTCTCTAAAGCTCTTTGAGACCCCTGCAATTTTTATTCCTTAAAAATTGTCATTTTACATCATTTGTAGCCACAGAGAATCCTTGGAAGAATATTGATTTTGTAATGAAGGGTCTCTGTTTTAAAGAGCACTAAGGTATTATTTAAAGTGTTACACAGATTTCCTGGTTAAGATGGCAGCACAGTAAAAAACAGCTGCTTAACCTCTCCTAACCAAACATATAGGACTCCTCAAGAAGACATAAAAATAAATCCAGAGGAAGGAAGGGACCCCACAACAGGGCGAAGCATTGGAGGTATGTGGAATTGGGGCATTTCCATGCTATAGAGGGGTGAAACAGCTCTCACTAAAATGCAAGCTGAGCAACCCCCTCCCCCACCTCACAACACCTACAGTGCCAAAGCCAGCGAATAAGAGTTAGAGCAAGTTTGGGGCATGCATTAAGTCCTTGGCAGCTACCTGGGTTCACCAGGGCCTGATCCTGAGAGCAGCAAGACTTAAGACCCCAAGAGGCTAAAGAACACACGGACTTTGAACACAGACCCTGAGCACAGGCACAAGTGCGGGCTCAGTCGCAAGGGCAGACACGGATCCTGAGCACAGGCGCGGACCTTGAGTGTGGGGACCCAGTGCAGAGGGGTGCACAACTGTGGAAGCAACACCCTGAGACTGTTAAAGGAGCCTCGGGCAGAGGAACAAGCAAGGGGGCCACCAGTAGGCTTGACCCTGAGAACAACTAGACCTAAGGCCTCAGGAGCCTGAAGAGCTCAGACAGTCCCTGAGGGTGAGGATAAACCTGATATGGTGCAGGGGTAACAATGGCAACCCAGAGACAAGAACCACAAAAGAGAAAGATCATCAAGAAGAAATCTGTGACACTCAACTTTTACACAGATAAAATCCAGACAACAGAGCAAACAGCAGAGGAGAACAAATAATCATATCCAAACCTTCCCAAAATAATGAAAACTGGCCACAAGCTACTGAAGAATTCAAATCTGAGATGATGAGAAAGATGGAAGAGATCTGCTGAGAGAAGTGGGAAATAGCTCAAAAGGAAATTAACACGTTAGAAGAAAGAAACTCCCAACTGGAGAAAGATGCCCCAAAATCAAACGAAATGGTAAACAAATTTAAAACCAAAATCTGGTAAGAAAATAACAGTTTAAAAGGCAGAATTTCACAATTGGAAAGAGAGGCAAGTAAATTGAAGAAAAGAAATGACCAGATTGAAAAAGGAGAACCAAAATATTATAGATGAAAACCAGTCCGTAAAGGCTATAATTGAAAAATTAGAGGCTAATTACCTCTCAAGACAGCAAGAACAAATAAAACAAAGTGAAAAGACTGATAAAATAGAAGGAAACATGAAATATTTCAATGAGAAAGTGACAGACCAAGAAAACAGGTCTAGAAGAGACAATCTGAGAATCATTGGTCTTCCTGAAAAAGCAGAAATTAATAGAAATTTGGAATCCATACTAAAAGAAATTATTCAGCAATATTGTCCTGAAGTTCCACAACAAGAGGGCAATATAAACATTGAAAGGATCCATAGATCACCCTCTATACTAGACCCTGAAAAGACAACCCCCAGGAATATAATAGCCAAATTCAAGAGCTTCCAAGTAAAAGAAAAAGTTTTACAAGAAGCCAGAAAGAGACAATTCAGATATCAAGGAGCACCAATCAGGATCACACAGGATCTGGCAGCCTCCACACTAAAATACCACAAGGCTTGGAATATGATATTCAGAAAGGCAAGAGAACTGGGTCTACAACCAAGGATCACCTACCCATCAAAACTAACTATACTTCCAGGGGAAAGTTCGGGCATTCAACAAGATAGAAGATTTCCAAGTATTTGCACAGAAAAGACCAGAACTAAATACAAAGTTTCATATCCAACCACAAAAATCAAGAGAAACATGAAAAGGTAAATAAGAAACAGAGGGGAAAGAAAGAAAACTCATATTTTTAAAATTTGCCTCTTTAAAGACCTCAATATGATCTAATGATTTGTATTCCTATGGGAGAAATGTTATATATAATTCTCTGTAAGGAACTCTATTCACTATTATACTATTCTCTATTATAGTAATTAGAAGAATTATTCATAGGGAGAGATTGGAATACTAAATGGTCTAAGAATATGGGAATGGGAAAGGGGGGGGGTAAATAGTAGAGGACACCAAGAGAAACTTGAATAAATAAGAAAAATACGATAGTCTATTTCACACAAAGAGGCCATGGGAAGGGAAAGGGATGAATAAGAAGCAGAGGAAGAGAGCATTAAGAGGTAATATTTAAACCTTACTCTCAGTGGAATTAACCCTGAGAGGGAAGAGTAGCTTTATCCATTGGGATATAAAACTCTATCTAACCCTACTGAAAAAGTCAGAAGGGATAAACCAAGGGAGCAGAGGAGGGGAGAAAAAGGGGAAGGAATTCATTAGGCCTTAAAAATAAAAAGAGGGGAATAATAAGGGAGGGAGTAGAAAGGGAAGTAATCAAGGGAGGGGATAAGGGTTACTTGCATAAAGCAAGCCACTGGTTTAAAAGGAAATAATGTAAGAAGAAGGGGTAGAACTAGGAGAGGATACCAAAATGTCGGCAAATACACAAATGATAATTTTAACTCTGAATGTGAATGGGATGAACTCGTCCATAAAAAGGAAGGAAATAGCAGAGTGGATGGGAAACCAAAATCCTACCATATGTTGTCTACAAGAAACACATATGAGGTGGGTGGACAAACACAGGTTTAAGCTAAAGGCCTTAAGCAAAATCCTTTGGGCCTCAAATGAGCAAAAGAAGGCAGGAGTGACAATTATGATTTCTGACAAAGCCAAAGTAAAAATAGATATGATTTAAAAAGACAGGAAGGTCATTACATCCTAATTAAAGGCAGTATAGACAATCAGCAAATAAAATTGCTCAATATGTATGCACCAAATGGCATAGCAACCAGATTCGTAAAGGAGAAACTGGCAGATCTCAAGAAGGAAACAAATAGTAAAACCATACTAGTGGGAGATCTAAATATTCCTCTTTCAGACCTAGATAAATCAAACCAAAAAATAAATAAGAGATAACAGAGATGAATGAAGTCCTAGAAAAATTAGATTTCATAGATATGTGGAGAAAAATAAATAGGGACAAAAAGGAATACACCTTCTTTTCAGCTACACATGGTATATTGACAAAGATTGACCATGTAATAGGGAATAGAAACATTGCAAACAAATGCAAAAGAGCAGAAATAATAAAAGTAACCTCAGATCATAATGCAATAAAAATAATAATTAGTAAGGCCATATGGACAGGGGAAAAAAACAAATTGGAAATTAAATAATGTGATTCTCCAAAACCAGCTAGTCAAAGAAGAAATCATAGAAACAATCAACAATTTCATTGAAGAGAATGACAATGATGAGACATCCTACCAAACTCTGTGGGATGCAGCCAAGGCAGTACTCGGGGAAATTTATATGCTTGAGTGCATATATTAACCAATTAGGGAGGGCAGAGATTAATAAATTGGGCATGCAACTTAAAAAATTAGAAAGTGAGCAAATTAAAACTCCCCAGATGAAAACTAAATTAGAAATACTAAAAATCAAGGGAGAAATTAATAAAATAAAAAATAAAAGAACAATTGAATTAATAAATAAGACTAGAAGCTGGTATTTTGAAAAAAAAACAGATAAAATAGACAAAGTACTGGTCAATCTAATAAAAAAAGGAAAGAAGAAAACCAAATTGACATTATCAAAGATGAAAAGGGAGACCTCACCTCTAATGAAGGGGAAATTAAGGCAATCATTAAAAATCATTTTGCCCAATTATATGGCAATAAATATAGCAATCTAGGAGATATGGATGAATATTTACAAAAATACAAATTGCCTAGATTAACAGCAGAAGAAATAGAATACCTAAATAATCCCATATCAGAAAAAGAATTTGAACAAGCCATCAAAGAACTCCCTAAGAAAAAATCGCCAGGGCCTGATGGATTCACAAGTGAATTCTATCAGACATTCAAAGAACAACTAATCCCAATACTACACAAATTATTTGATATAATAAGCAAAGAAGGAGTCCTACCAAATTCCTTTTATGATACAAATATGGTACTGATTCCAAAGCCAGGTAGATCAAAAACAGAGAAAGAAAACTATAGACCAATCTCCCTAATGAACATAGATGCAAAAATCTTAAATAGAATAATAGCAAAGAGACTCCAGCAAGTGATCAAGAGGATCATTCACCATGATCAGGTGGCATTTATACCAGGAATTCAAGGATGGCACAACATTAGGAAAACCATCCACAAAGTTGACCATATCAACAATCTAACAAACAAAAATCACATGATTATCTCAATAGATGCTGAAAAAACCTTTGACAAAATACAGCACCCATTCCTATTGAAAACCCTGGAAAGTATAGGAACAGAAGGACCTTTCCTAAAAATAATAAAAAGTATATACCTAAAACCATCAACAAGCATTATATGCAATGGGGATAAATTAGAAGCCTTTCCAATAAGATCAGAAGTGAAACAAGGATGCCCTTTATCTCCTCTATTATTTAACATTGTACAGGAAACACTAGCAGTAGCAATTGGAGAAGAAAAAGAAATTGAAGGTACCAAAATAGGCAATGACGAGACTAAGCTATCCCTCTTTGCAGATGATATGATGGTATACTTAAAAAATCCTAGAGAATCAACTAAGAAGCTTGTAGAAATAATCAACAACTTTAGCAAAGTTGCAGGAATCAAGAGAAATGCCCCAAAATCATCAGCATTTCTATATATTTCCAACACATCACAGCAGCAAGAGGTAGAAAGAGAAACACCATTTAAAATCACCCTAGAATAATATAAAATACTTAGGAATCTATTTACCAAAACAAACACAGGAATTATGTGAAAACAACTACAAAACACTTTCCAAACAATTAAAACTAGATTTAAACAATTGGAAAAACATTGATTGCTCATGGGTAGGACGAGCTAAATATAATAAAAATGACCATTCTCCCCAAATTAATTTACCTATTTAGTGCCATACCTATCAAACTACCAAAAAACTTTTTTTACTGAATTAGGAAAAACTATAACAAACTTCAACTAGAATAAGAAATGGTCAAGAATATCAAGGGAAATAATGAAAAAAATGTGAAATAAAGTAGCCTAGCAGTACGAGATATTAAACTATACTATAAAGCAGTGGTCATCCAAATGGTATGATAGTGGCTAAGAGACATAAGGGAGAATCAGTGCAATAGACTGGGGTAAGTGACATCCGCAAGACAGTGTATGATTATCCCAAAGAGCCCAATTTTTGGGACAAAAATCCACTATTTGACAAAAACTCTTGGGAAGCCATTCCCCAGTTGATAAATGGGCAGGAAATATGAATGGGCAATTTTCAGATAAAAAAATCAAAAGTATCAATAAGCACATAAGAAAGTGTTCTAAATCTCTAATAATTAGAGAAATGCAAATCAAAACAACTCTGAGGTATCACCTCACACCTAGCAGATTGGCTAAAATGAAAGAAGGGGAGTATAATGAATGCTGGAGGGGATGTGGCAAAACTGGGACGTTAATGAATTGCTGGTGGAGTTATGAACTGATCCAACCATTCTAGATGGCAATTTGGAACTATGCTCAAAGGGTATAAAAGAATGCCTGCCCTTTGATCCAGCCATACCATTGTTGGGTTTTTACCCCAAAAAGTTCATAGATAAACAGACCTGTATGAAAACATTTATAGCTGTGCTTTTTGTGGTGGCAAAAAACTGGAAAAGGAGGGTATGTCCTTCAATTGGGGAATGGCTGAACAAATTGTGGTATATGCTGGTGATGGAATACTATTGTGCTCAAAGGAATAATAAACTGGAGGAATTCCATGTGAACTGGAAAGACCTCCAGGAATTGATGCAGAGCGAAAGGAGCAGAGCTAGAAGAACATTGTACACAGAGACCAATACACTGTGGTAAATTAGAATGTAATGTATTTTGTACTAACAGCAATGCAATGACCCAGGACAATTCTGAGGGATTTATGGAAAAGAATGCTCCCCACATTCAGAGGAAGAACTACAGGAGTGGAAACAGAAGAAAAACAACTGCTTGAACACATGCGTTGAGTCGGACATGATTCGGGATGTAGACTTGAAACTACCACACCAATGCAACTATCAACAATTTAGAAATAGGTCTTGATCAATGAGACATGTTAAAACTAGTGGAAATAAGAATCAGCCAAATAGGGAGTGGAACTTGGGGGGTGAAGGGGAAAGTAAGAGCTTGAATTATGTAACCATGTTAACTTTTCTAAAAAATAAATATAAACAAATGTTTAAAAAAAAAGTGCTACACAATGTTCCAAGTAAAATCTCACCTGACTTCCAATTCAATTCTAGGCACACCTCATTATTCCTTTGTAGTGTTTCTTCAGAAAGTATTTATAATGAAAGTGAGTACCTTTACTCCTTTTCCATCATTCAATATAATCACAGAAGACTCAGAATGTAACTAGAAGGTATTAACTATGTATTTAACTATAAAAGATGCATTTACAAGCTAATCCCTTTATTAGGTTCATATGCCATCTCTTTTTGAGTCAAAAAAGGAAGAGCACAAATTGTTGAGCAATCAAAATGAACACACTATAGTGGGCTTTAAATAGGTTGCCCCAGAGAAACTGGAGGTTGTCAACACTTAGAGCAATTGGAAAATGACACTTCTGGAGGGAAGAGGGAGAAGATTCCATTTTCTGCGTATCTTTGAGGAGGAGCTAATTGGTCTATAAGAGATACTTCATCAAATTGGGAAATGGGGATAAATCTTAAGACATATGTCAATAAAGAAAGTCATTCATGGGAAGAAGGAGTATGATCTTTGCTGGTCAGCTATCCCAAGAGTGACAACATTACAAGACAGACAGCCTGCCTGTGGGAAGGGAACAGATTTTTTTTTATCCTATTTAGGTGCCTTACTATCACTGTGCTTTAAGTTTGGATCCAGTTTTCTCATGGATGCTATGTGTATCTGCAGAAGAATATGCCCCAGATAAATTGTGGGGAGAAGTGCTGTTTTTATAGCTACTGTTTTACTAAGGCATCTTAGTAAAGACCTTTATGTAGAATCCATTATATCTCCTGACTAATTGTGAATAGGTAGCACACAGGTATGGGACCATGAGCTACAGTAGTAGAAGTGCCCACCTACAAGATTACTCATAGAATTTGAGGTAGCAATTCCCTATGGCAACCCAATCCTTGAGTGTGATTGGAAGGGGTAGCTCTGTGGGCATATACACACTAAGGGCTATTTATGAGATATCTATTTTAATTAATATCCCCTGGATAAAGAGCTGTGATTTGATGTTTTTATGTAAATTTTTCAGTAGTTACAGCTTTTAAAAAATTAAACATCTGCAGTACTCTAGGACTGTATCCCATTCATATAAGGCTATATGTAAACATCAGCATCTGGAGGGCCTCATCTAGACATCCTTCATGGCAATCAAACAAATTGTACTTCTTAAATCTTCATTATGTGCCAAATGGACATCTAGTAGTGGATAGAGTTCTGGGTCTGGATTCAAGAGTAGTCCTCTTCCTGAAATCAAATCTTGCCTTAGACTTTCTATCTGTATGACCTTGAGCAGGTCATTTAATCCTGTTTGCCTGAGTACCCTCAGATGTAAAATGAACTGGAGAAGGAAATGGCAAACCATTCCAGTATCTTTTCCAAGAAAACTCAGAAAGGGTCACATAGTCATGTGATTGCCTTTCTCCATGCTTCAATTAAGAATATATGTCCTAACCATAATGATGAAAATTATGTGCTTCTTATAATTTTTAAAAATAGCTTGGGCTTTACTTTTAAGTTTAAGTATCCATTTAGAATGTATGGGAGAAAAATATTTAACATGTTGGTCAAAGTCAAATTTATGCTCAATTGTTTTGCGGTTTTTCTAGCAGTTTTTCTAATCAAATACGGAGTTCTTTCCCAAGTAATTTATGTTTTCTAGTTTATTGAAGACTGGGCAATTAAGTTCCATTGTTTGTGATTCTCCCTAGTCTATTCTTTGCATTGATCCATGTCTCTGTTTCTTAACTAATAACAAAGCTATTGTTTTGTAATATAAAGGCCTAGATCTGCTCTCACTTTATCCCTACCTCTTTTCAGTATTTCCCTTGATATTCTAATTCTTTTGTTTCTCCAAATTATTTTATTTATTATTTTACCAAATTCTATAAAATATTGCTTTGATAGTTTAATTACATTAAAACTGCAAATAAAATTTGGTAATATAATTTTTATAATATAAGCATGACCTAGCCATGAACACTAAATATTCTTCCAGCTATTTTAATTCTTTAATTTTTAAAAGCATTATTCTGTAATTGATAATAAAAAACCACAACCTTACCTTCTATCTTAGAATTTGTACTATATATTGGTTCCAAGGCAGAAGAGTGTTTAAGGGCTAGGCATAGTGACTTACCTAGGATGGCATAGCTAGCAAGTGTTTGAGGTCAGATTTGAACCCAGAACTTCTCATCTCTAGTCCAGGCTCTCAATGCACTGAATCACCTAGCTGTCCCCTGTAATTGAATTTTTACTCATATCTCATGCAGTTCGGTAGATTGAGTGGATATATTTTATTCATTTTTAATTACTTTAAATATTGTTTCTCTGTTTTTCCTCTCAGATTTTATATAGAAATACTCTTGATTTCTGAGGATTTGTTTTGTAGCCACCAACTTTGCTGAAGTGATTTTAAAAGTAACCTGTCATATCATCATGAGAAAAAGATGGTTTTTCTTCTTCTTTATCCTTTTTATGCCTACAATAATTTTTGCCTTATTGTTGTTACTTGCATTTCTAGATCTATATCAAATAATAAGAGAGGAAATGCTTTATTCACATATCATTTGGGAAATGTTATAGTGTATTCAAATTGCACATAATCCTTGCTTTTAGTTTTATAATAATTTTTTAAAAAATAATCATTGATGGGGTGGCTAAGGAGCACAATGGATAGAGAGTGCTAGGTTTTGAGTTGGGAGGATGGGAATTCATATCTGGCCTCAGATACTTCCTATGTATCTGAGTCACATATACATACTATGTGACCAGGGGCAAGTCCCTTAGATCTATTTGCATAGCTCTTGCCCTTCTTTCTTACACTTGTTACTAAAACAAAGGAGAAAAAAACATTCTGTACTCATACCTTGAAAGATTTTTAGTATAAATGTCCTTTAATGAATTTTTTTTTTCTGCATCTATTGAGATAATAGTGTGGGTTGGGATGTTTTTGCTTTTGATGTGAGTCATCATGTTGACATTTTGTGATGCTAAATTATCCCTGCATCTTTTATAAAAGTAGAACTCCATCAAGATAGCTAATTTCTTAGATGAATCATTATATAGTCTATTTGATAGCATTTTTAAACATATTTTTTCATTAATTATATTAGCTTAAAGTCTGTGCTTTATTCTCCCAGTGTTTAGGGTTTAGGCCTATGTTTGTCTCACTAAAAATAAAAAAAAAGAATTTGTAAGGTCCTTTCTCAGTTTTTGAGAATAATGTGGTAATATTTGTTCTTTTAGAAAGTTGATAGGACTCTCCAATGAATATGTCAAAAACAAGAAGTTCTTTACCCTGTCCACCCTTGCACCTTTGGCAATATACCTTTAAATTTGGTTCTATTTCCTGTATCTTTAAATATTTAAGATATCTTGTCTTTTCTTAGCTTGGATATTTTTTATTTTTAAAAGTTTTCTTTTGGGGCATATTCTTAGTGTTGTTTGCTTAAAACTGCATGCAGTAGGATCAGATAATTGTTTTTATTTCTTCTGATTTTATTGTGATTTTACTTTGCTTATTTGGTATTTTGTTGATTTCACTTTCTTTTCTTTTTCATCAAGTTGGTTAATGGCTTATTAATTCTATTATTCCTTACAAAGAACCAGCTTGTAGTTTTATCAGTTTCAAGTTTATCTATTTCTCCTCATTTTTAATATACATTTTTGTGCCTATTTTAGGTTTGCTTATTTGTTGGCTGTTTCTTTAAAAATGCATCTTTGGTTCATATAATGTTCTATTTTTAGATTTTTGTTCTTCTGGAGATGAATTTTCCCTAAAAGACTGCTTGAGCTTCATCCCAGAAATTTTGGTGTATTGTTTTATCTTTATAATTTATTTCAGACACTTACCAGTTATTTCTTTAATTTACTTTTGACTCACATATTATTTAGGAACTTATTGTTAAGTCTTCATTTCGGTCTGTTTCCTTTGTTTGTGTTCTATAAACTGATTCCAGTTTCTACTATGTTATGTTAAGAATATGTTTACTATTTCTGTCTTTTTACATTTGTTTATAATGTCTCTATGCCCTAATACATAGTTATTTTATAGAAGTCCCATATGGTATTGAGAAATACATATTCTCTTTAGGAGTCTCATTTATGATACGGCATAAGTCTTTTAGGTCTAATTTTTCCCATATTTTTTCTTTCCTTAAAAAAATGATTTTCTATTCCAAATTCTTTCTCTTTCTCTACCCTCTCCTTCACTCACAGAGATGGCAAGAAATGCAAAACTCATTATATATATATAAACATAGATAGTGTGGAAATATATATATATGTATATGTATATACAAATATATATATATATGTATATATAGTCATTAACAACATTTCCACATTATCTATGTTTCAAAGAAGAAAATAAAAAGAGGAGAAAAAATATGTTCCATCATGTCCCTATCTGAAGGTAGATAGCAGTTTTTGTCATGGATGCTTTGGAATTATTTCAGATGATTTTATTTATTAGTTACTAAGTCTTTCATAGTTAAATATCTTTACAATTTTATTGTTACTGCTTAATGGTATTCTTGTTCTACTTGCTTAAATTTTTTAAATCAGTTTATATACATCTTTCCAGGGTTTTCTGAAACCATCTCTATCATTTCTTATAACTTAATAGATTTGTATAATAGTACTTGTTCAGCTATTCCCCATTTGATAGGATTTTCTTCAATTTCTAATTCTTTATTACCACAAAAGGAGGTACAATAAATATTTCCAGGAATTTTTCTTTTTTTAATTCAAAGATATTTTATTTTCCTAATTATATTTAATAAATTTTAACACACATTTCCCAAAGTTCCAAACCATCTCCTTCCCTTTAATCGTCCTTCTCTCCCTCTAATCAGAGATGTTAAGCAATTTGATTATATGTGTATTATCATACAAAATATACTTCCATATTGATCATTGTTGTAAGAGCACACTCATACAAAACCAAAATCAGAAAATAAAACTGTAAATACACAGATGTGAAAGATAATATGTTTTGATCTCTATCGCTTGACTCCAAAAGTTCTTTCTCTGGAGATATGAATATCATTTTTTATCATGTCTTTCAGGATTGTCCAAGATCATTGCATTGCTGAGAGTAGCAATGTTCTCACAGTTGATCATCATACAATATTTTTGTTACTGTGTTCAATGTTCTCCTGTTGTACTTAATTTACTTTGCATCAGTTCATGCACCAGCTTTTTCTAAAATCATCTTGCTTTTCATTTCCTTTTTTTTAATCTTTTAAAATTTTTACAATTTTCCCCCATGGCTACATGATTCTTGTTGTCTTCCTCCCCTCTTCCTCTTCCCCTCTTGGCGCTGACATTGCTTTTCATTTCTTATAACAAAATATTATTCCATCAACAACATATACCATAATTTATTTAGCCATTTCCCAACTGATGGACATCTTCTCAATTTCCAACTCTTTGACACTACAAAAAGAGCTGCTATAAATATATTTATAAGGCCTTTCCCCTTTTAATTATCTCTTTGGGATACAGACCTCATATTGCTATGAATTACAGGATCAAAGTTTTATACTCCTGTAGGTTATAAATTGCCCTCTAGAATAATTAGATCAGTCCACAACTCCAACAACAATGCATCAGTGTCTCAATTTTACCACATCCACTCCAAAATTTATCACTTTCCTTTACTGGCCAATCAGATAAACTTGAGGTGGTACCTCAGTGTTGTTTTAATTTGCATTTCTTTAAGGAAGAGTGATTGAGAACATTTTTTTTCTTAAGATTATTGATAACTTTGATTTCTTCCTCTGAAAATTGCTTATTTAACATCTTTTGACATTTCATCAAATGGGGAATGGCTCCTTTCTTGTAAATTTGATTTAGTTCTCTATAGACTTGATCTTTTATTAGAGAAATTTGTTATGAAGTTTCCTCCATGTTCATTGTTTCCTTTCTAATCTTGGTTAAATTAGTTTTGTTTACAAAAGCTTTTTAATTTAATACAATAAAATCATTCATTTTACATCTCATAATGCTTTCTGTCCCTTGTTTGGTCATAAATTCTTCCCTTCTCCATAGATCTAATAGGTAAACTATTCTATGTTCCCCTAATTTAAATATGATATGACTATTTCTAAATCATATACCCATTTTGATCATATCTTGGCATAGTGTGTGATATGCTGGTCAAAGTTTCTGAAATACTGCCATTATTTTAACTAGTTTTTAAACCGATTATTTTATTTTTAAATTATTCTTCCATGGTTATGTGATTCATGTTCTTTCCATCCCCTCTTCCCTCCCCATTCCAGGAGCTGACAAGCAATTCCACTGGGTTATACATGTATTACCACTCAATGCTTATTTCCATATTATTCATTTTTGTAATAATCTTTTAAAACCAAAACCCCAAATCATATACTATATAAACAAGTGATAGATTGCATGTTTTTTTCTTCTGCATTTCTACTCCCACAGTTCTTTCTCTTGATGTGGATATCATTCTTTTTCATAAATCCCTCAGGATTGTCCTGGATCATTACACTGCTATTAGTAGCAAAGTCAGTTACTTTTGACTGTCCCACCATGTTTCAGTTACTGTATACAATGTTCTCCTGATTCTTCTCATTTCACTCCACTTCAGTTCATGGAGGTCTTCCCAGAGGAGATGGGGATATTTATACCCCCTATTGACTACAGGGTCTACATCACCAGAGGGAGGGAGGATGGGGGAACTCAGGAATAGGGTTTTTTATACAATTGATTTAGCTCCTTGTATATTTGAGTAATTAGACCACGGTCAGAGATTTTGTTATAAATATTTTTCCCAGTTTGTTGTTTCCCTTCTGATTTTGGTTGCATTGTTTTTGTTTGTACAGAACCTTTTTAATTTAATTTAATCAAAATTATTTATTTGACATTTTGAAATTTTTTCTAACTCCTGCTTGGTTTTAAAATCTTTCCTTTCCCATAGATCTGACAGGTATACTGTTCTGTGCTCACCTAATTTATTTATAGTTTCCTTCTTTTTTTATTTTTAAAAATCATTTATTTATTTGTGTTTATTTATTTTTGAGATTATTTTTTTTATTTTGAATATTTTCTCCTAGTGACATATTTCATGTTCTTTCCCTCTACCCCAATCCCCCCTAAATCCCCCTTAGCTGACCCACAATTCCACTGGGTTTTACATGTACATTGATTAAGACATCATTCCATATTATTGATAGTTGGACTAGAGTTATCATTCAGTATCTACATCCCCAATAATATCTCCAACAGCCCATGTGTTCAAGCAGTTGTTTTTCTTCTGTGTTTCTCCTCCCACAGTTGTTCCTCTGAATGTGGCTAGTTTTCTTTTTTATAAGAAAACTTCTCTGGATCCTTGCTTAACTGCTAGTATAAAAGTCCTTTATGTTCAATTGTACCACAGTGTATCAGTCTCCATGTACAATGTTCTCCTGGATCTGCTCCTTTCACTCTGCATCAATTCCTGGAAGTCATTCCAGTTTACATGGAATTCCTCCAGTTCTTTATTCCTTTCAGCACAATAATATTCCATCACCAACAGATACCACAATTTGTTCAGCCATTCCCCAATCGAAGAACATTCTCTTATTTTCCAATTTTTTGCCACCAAAAAGAGCACAGCTATAAATATTTTTGTACAAGTCTTTTTCCTTATTCTCTCTTTGGGGTATAATCCAAGCAGTGCTATGGCTAGATCAAAAGGCAGATAGTCTTTTAAAGCCCTTTGAACATAATTCCAAATTGCCATTCAGAATGGTTGGATCAGTTCACAACTCCACCAGCAATGCATTAATGTCCCAATTTTGCCACATCCCCTCCAACATTCATTATTCTCCTTTGCTGTCATTTTAGCCAATCTTCTAGGTGTAAGGTGATACCTCAGAGTTGTATTGATTTGCATTTCTCTAATTATTAGAGATTTAGAACACTTTCTCATGTGCTTATTGATACTTTTGATTTCTTTATCTGAGAACTGCCTATTCATGTCCCTTGCCCATTTATTGATTGGGGGATGGCTTGATTTTTTGTACAATTGATTTAGCTTCTTGTATATTTGAGTAATTAGTCCTTTGTCTGAGTCTTTTGTTATAAAGATTTTTTCCCCAATTTGTTGTTTCCCTTCTAATTTTGGTAGCATTGTTTTTGTTTGTAAAAAAACTTTTTAGTTTAATGTAGTCAAAATTATTTATTTTACATTTTGTGATTTTTTTTCTAACTCTTGCTTGGTTTTAAAATCTTTCCTTTCCCAGAGATCTGACAAGTATACTATTCTGTGCTCACCCAATTTACCTATAGTTTCCTTCTTTATATTCAAGTCATTCACCCATTCTAAGTTTATCTTGGTGTAGGGTGAGATGTTGATGTAAACCTAATATCTCCCATATTGTTTTCCAATTTTCCCAGTAGTTTTTGTCAAATAGTGGATTCTTGTCCCAAAAGTTGGGCTCTTTAGGTTTATCATGGATTATCTTGTTGACATAACTTACCCCAAGTCTATTCCACTGATCCACCCTTCTATCTCTTAGCCAGTACCATATTGTTTTGTGTGTGTGTGTGTGTGTGTGTGTGTGTGTGTGTGTGTGTGTGTGTGTGTGTGTTTTAACCCTTAACTTCTGTGTATTGGCTTCTAGGTAGAAGAGTGGTAAGGGTGGGCAATGGGGGTCAAGTGACTTGTCCAGGGTTACACAGCTGGGAAGTGTCTGAGGCCAGATTTGAACCTAGGACCTCCCATCTCTAGGCCTGGCTTTCACTCCACTGAAAATTTAAGAAGATTGAGGAAGTTCGAGACTGAAACTTGGTTGCCAAATAATGTAAGAGGGAGATTTTTAGGTATTTTATGATATATATATTTAAAGTGTGACCGCTGGGAATAAAAAATTCAGATTGATTCCATAATTAAATAGATCCAAGTCAGCATCCAGTTTAAGGTAGTTTATTTACAATTAGGAAGGTAAATGTAAGTAATTAGAGAGAGGGAGAGGCTGGTCCAGGCCTAGAGAGGCCTGGATGGAGAGAGAAGGTTAAAAGGCTAATTAAACTAGGTTACAAACCACAAGACTTTAGAAATCAGAGAGGCTATAAGCCTACTTAAAGCAGAGTTTGGAAACTCCAAGGTAGGCCAAGAAAGTCAGCCTAACTTACCCAGGTGACAATTCAAAGTAGAAGCATTCTGAGGTCTCAGCTGAGCACCTTCAGCACCAAGTCCAAAGCCGGAACTCCTGAACTCCTGAACTCCTTCCACTCCTCCACTAACTGAACTAGGTTGTAACCCATGTATTTAAAGAGATAGCATCTCTGGTCATTTCCTGTGGGCCACCTCTAATTCAAGTGGACCAATATCACCCTCTACACTGATTTGGACTGCCCAAAGGGCAGTCCCTTGTTCTTGATTTGATACTTATTGTCACATGTGGTTAACTTATCTCCACTCCCCTTTTTCAGGGAGGTGGGGATGATATAATCTAGATTGTCATGTGTGACTAAATTAACTCCACTTCCCCTGAGGGAGGTGGGGATGATATAATCTAGATGCCTAGGGTAAGTAGATTTTTTGACTATGAATGGGCTAGAGTTAATTTCATTTACACACTACCCAGCTGCCCCCTGTACCATATCATTTTGATGACTACTACTTTATAGTACAATTTAAGATCTGGTACTCCCCAATTGATAAATGGGCAAGGGACATGAATAGGCAATTCTCAGATAAAGAAATCTTAACTATCAATAAGCACATGAGAAAGTGTTCTAAATCCCTAATAATTAGAGAAATGCAAATCAAAACAACTCTGAGGTACCACCTTATACCTAGCAGATTGGCTAAAATGACAGCAAGGGAGAGTAATAAATGTTGGAGGGGATGTGGCAAAATTGGGACATTAATGCATTGTTGGTGGAGCTGTGAACTGATCCAACCATTCTGGATGGCAATTTGGAATTATGCCCAAAAGGCTTTAAAAGAATGCCTGCCCTTTGATCAAGCCATACCATTGCTGGGTTTGTAACCCAAAGAGATCATAGGGGAAAAGGCTTGTACAAAAAATATTTATAGCCACACTCTTTTAGTATTTTATTTAAAATATTTACATCTATATTCATTAATGAAATTGGCCTATAATTTTTTTCTTTTTTTTTTCCTCTTCCTGGCTTAGGTATTAGCACCATATTTGTGTCATAAAAAGAATTTGGTAGGTTTCCTTCTCTGTCTATTTTCTGAAATAGTTTAGATAGTATTGGAATTAATTGTTCTTTAAATGTTTTATAGAATTAATTAGTGGATCTATCTGGCCCTGGGGATTTTTTCAATTGATGACTTGTTCAATTTCTTTTTCTCAGATGGGATTATTTAAGTATTCTATTTTCTCTTTTGTTAATCTGAGCAATTTATGGTTTTGTAAATATTCATTAATTTCACTTAGATTGTTAGATTTATTGTACATAATTGGGCAAAATAGCACCTAATGATTGCTTTAGTTTCCTCTTCATTGGTGGTGAGTTTATCCTTTTCATTCCAATAATTTTTCAATTATGATTCTCCTTTTTTATCTTTTTATTTGACTTTCTCAAACCTGAGAAATGAACTTTGAAATCACCTGACATAACTGTATAATTCTTTATATTTTCTTGTAATTCAGTCCATCTTTTTACTTTATAAATTTAGATGCTAAGACATTAGGAACAGATAAAATTGATATTAATAATGACCTGTTGTTAATGATACCTTCAGGTATTAGTCAATCTCCCATCACCACGTATGTTCCAAACAGAGGAAACTTTCTGCCTTTTAGTTTTACACGTTTTAGATTGTAAGAGTTGAGGTCTGTTGAAATTCTGTAATGCCTAAGCATAGTGAGTGGTGAGAGAGGGCCGCTGAAAAAGTGCATTATGAGTCAAGGATTAGCCTTCTCTGATGTTAGTTCATTGCATTTACCCTCATCTGGATTTTTAGTGTCCTAGACACCTGAAATTGACTTATCTTTTATGTATAATTTATTTTATGGAGACCTTTAAGAGATTATGAAGATATGAAAAAGTATCAAGTATCCCATTTTATTGGTCTGGAGACCCATAAGAGAAGAATCCTTGTAATCTCTCAGTTCCCAAATTCCAAATACCTCTTTTCAGTTGTTGTCTTTATGCCTTTGAAGTACTTAACTCTGTTTACCACTGGATACTCTTTCTTCCCTGGCTTTTCCTGACACTGTTCTCACCTGGTTTGTCTCCTACCTGTATGATCATATGCTAATTATCCATGTTTCATTCGATAATTTGGGATTTACCCCAGAGATGTGTTCTAGACTTTTTTTTCTCAATCTATACTCTCCCATTTGGTGATCTCATCAACTTCTATTCAGTCAATCATTATCTCTATGGACAACTCCCTTATTCAGCCCCAATTTTTCTCTTGAGTTCTGGTTTCATATCAACAACTATCTAATGAACATTTCAAACTGTAAGTCCTGTGGGCATTTCAAAGTCAAAATGTCCAAAAGTCAATTCATTATTATTTCTCCCCCAACCCATCCTTCTTCTGAACTTCCCTATTACTGTTAAAAGAACCAGCATCCTCCCCATCATTCCAGATTCCCAATGTCAGGTCATTCCTGACTTTTCACTTTCACCTTGAATATCCGATCAGTTGCTAAATCTTGTCATTTCTTATTTCACAGTTTCTTTTATCCACATTAACTTCTCTCAACTTCATAGTCACCACCCTAGTTCATGTCCTAATCACATCTCAATTGGGTTACCATAAGATTGAGCCGTGGTCATACATATTCTAATTTATAGATCATTTTCTCTTTTTATCCCCTCTGACTCCCCAAAGATAATGGTCAATATATCTGTCTTAAAAGAAGAGAAACCTAGTCTACAGCCTACATTGTAGTAACATATTTTCCCCCTTTCTTCATGTTATCTCCTTAAAAAATCCTCCAGCTTTTGGACATGCTGACCATTATACTCCCCAAAGTACCTTTTCTGTGTCCTTCACTTTGTCCTCTAAATTACTCATGTATACCATTTCTGATAATTTTAAATGAAAATCCTATCTCTCATCACAGCCTGCTGTGGCTCAGCACTTATCAGCCCTTCAATCTCTTTTGCTGTTTTAATCAAACATTTGCTTAGATCCTTCAGACTCAGAAAAAGGTTGCCACATATAAGAGAAATGATTTTGATCTTGGCTTTCCTCCCTCTCTGTTCTAGAAAAACGATGGCAAAAAATGATTTTTAGAAATCCATGACCTTGGAATGTTGAATGCATAGATATGCACAGAAAGACAAATATTGTTAACTTTTAGTTTAGGAAGGATTCCAGCTGGAGACACCTTAATTCTGAGCAAAGGTAAAGTAGTTCTGACATTTGTGAGCATCATTTTTGTCTGTCCATAACAATGTCCTGATGTAGCAATCTCCTCTAATCTAAGATGTTTTTTTAAAAAAAATACTTGTTATCCAGAGATGCAATTGATATATACAGGCAACCTATCTCCTTTCTTTTTTTTCTTATCTTACACATAAACGTTCTCTATAGTTTTCTGCCATAGTTTAAGTGACTTGTTGCAAGTCAGTCTGTATAGAATTATGGTGGATAAAATAAAACAGTGAGAAAGTGATAGAAAAGTAAAGAGGACTGGGAGAAATGAGAAAAAAATGGAAAAAAAATGAAAAATGTCAGTAGGGGAAAAGAAGAAGGCATAAGACATAGATTGAAAAGGTTGAGAACATGAAAGAATGGGAAGATAAATTTGGGGAGAGATTGACCAAAGTATCCATAAGAGGGAAAAAAAAGTAGATAAGGAAAAGTAAAAAAAAAAAAGAAAATTAGTTAAGAGGGGGAGATAAAAGGAGTAAGGGATAACAAATAAAGACTAAGCTTGTAAGAAATTTAGAGTGCATCATGTCTAGCCTTTTCATTTTACAGATAAGGAACTCTAGGGCCAAAGAGGGAGGAAATAAGCTGCCCAAGGTCATATTACTCCTAATGAACAGAACTGAAATAAAATCCATTTGCCCTTTTCCTATACCATAGTCCTCTCGACTCTAGATTTCTGTGATTCTACAAAAAAAAAATGTTAAATGAGATAAAAGGAAGGGAGGAGGACAAATGAAAAGGAGAGATGACTCAATAATGTTCCGACCCGAAAAGGATAAATAATGATCAGTGATAATTCTCTTCTCAGGGGCACCAAGGCAGATAATTGTCCATCTTACCATATCAGTGGAGAGTTTTGTCTCTCTTACCAGAGTATTTATCTGGGACATAATGGGAATCTACACTGACATTCTAATTTTACTCCTTTCACTAGCCTCTGAGGAGTTTTACTTCTTAGGCTGTAGAAGGGTCCAGTCAGCTCTTCCTAATGGCAAAATGGATCTCAGTTCCCTGACACTGACCATCACTAGAAGATTTCATTGAACATCTCTCAGGTTGCTAATGATAACTTTGATGGGCAGAAATTCATTCTGATTCTTGATCCCTTTGCCTCATTCTAACTTCCAGCTCTCAGTAGCTGTTTATATACACAGACAACTATCCACAAAGGAATTTACCCACTAAGAGTCTGATCTCTCTTGTCCGTCTCTTTCTCTGACTCTGTATTTATCTCCTTCTGTCTGTCTGTTTGCCTCTTATATCATTCACTCACAATCATGATGAGATAATACTGTAGGGCCCCTTATCAATTTCAATCCAAAGTGCTGGAGATTTTTCTGTGAAGTTCTACAAGTCTACCTGCAGCAAATGGTCTCTCCCTTTCTCTTTTGTTTCCACTTTTACTTTTTAAGGGTTCCCCCCCCCAAGGGGTGGGTGGATGGAAGGCTACAGAGCACAAAGTCAAAAGGTGGGAGTTGGAAGAAAGAGCACCTAGACATGGGCTCAGCAGGTGTTTGCTTATATCTGCAGGTTCAACCATCTCAGGAAGATTTTGTAACACAACTCCCATGGATATGCAGGTTCTATTGTATTTATAACATGCTTAGTACAGTGTGTGGCACATAGTTGATACTTAAAAATATTTAAATCCTAAATTTCTTCTTTCCTTTTTTCCTTCCTTCCTTCCTCCCAAGTGAAAATATTCATTTAACAAAATGGTAATAGAAGTAATGAAATGTCATAGATGGTACAAATTAAGCCAATGCATAATTAAAACAGTACCTGAAAATACACATAAAAACATGGATTGTACTTTCCCCTAAATGAAAATATACAACATATGTGACAAAAAATGGGCATACATTTATAGGAACTTGAAAGGGAAATAAATGAGGAATGAAAACCCATTAGTTTATGGTAATTCACACCCCTTGACAGCAGACTAATGTTACTAATCCATTTAGGAATATCTGCACCACACTGAAAGCTGCTTTTCTACTGACTACTTGATTGTTGATCCTTATGATCTTTCCTACTCTTTAGCTCAGCAAATCCTCTCTATATGAACATGGCATTTAGAATCTTCCAAATTACCATTGCCCTGAAAAGGACATTTACTGGTGAGGCTGAAATGCTGCTTCAAGTGCCAAGTGGTGGCATTTCTAGCTGCACTTTATAGAAGTATGGTAATTTTAAATAAAAAGAGATGAAGTATTTGTGCTGGAACTTAAGATTTTTTTTTTCAGAATTAGATGAGTCAATCACTTCTCAGTACAATCAGTTGTTTTTTGTGTGTGGCATTTTAAAAGCTCTGTGACTTAACTAGAGATACTTCAGGATTAGGTATATGGAGAGGACCATAAAGGAAGCAATTGATTAGTATTAATCCTCTAATTGGAGTATCATGCCCCAGCAAGGCAAGAAGAAAATGAAGTTCATGAAAGGTCATAATGGAGGCTATTCCTAGGACTAGGTGCAGCATTATGCCAAGATTTAGGAAATCTAATGGGTTGAATGTCTGTATTTATTTTTTATATACTTTAATTCATATTATCACCTTATCTTCCCCTAAAAAGTGCATGTGTATGCGTGTTTGTGTGTGTATGGGTGTAAAGTCCTACAAAACCAGTTAATAACGTGAAAAATCTGACCTTTTCTCTAGTGTTCTACTCATAGAGATCTTTTCCCTTAATAGAAGTTAGGGAAGAACCTTTTCATAACTCTTCTTTGGGGCTTAAGACAGGTCATCATATTTTTTAAGCATTTAGTTTCAGTTGTTTTACTGTTATTATTCTCATTAACATTATTCTTATCATGTATACTGTCTTCTTGGTTCTGATCACTTTATTTTTCATTAGTTCACATATGTCTTTTCCCCGCTTTAGTATAATCATTTTGTTCACTATTTTTTACAGCACCATTTTAGTTATTTTCCATCATGCCTAATTGCTTGTGACCCTATTTGGGGTTTTCTTGGCAAAGATACTGGAGTAGTTTTCCATTTCCTTCTCCTGGTTACTTGACATATGAGGAAACTGAGGCAAACTGAATTAAGTAGCTTACTTTGGGTTTCATAACTAATAAGTGTTTAAGGTTGGATTTGAACTCAGAGAGATGAGTCTTTCTGGTTCCACTTTATCTTTTCTGTCCTTATAACACTATAATAAACCATTACCTTCATGTACAATAACTTGGTTAACTCACCTCCATATAGTGAACATCTACTTTATTTCTAGGTCTTTGCTACTACCAAAAATGCTGATAATATTTTGATTTATATGGGGCCTTTCTCTATATCATTGATATCCTTGTAGTATATATCTAACAGTGGTATTTCTGGATGAAATAGTGTGGCTATTTTAATCATTTTCTTAATATAATATGATAATTACTTTTCAGAATAGTTTGACCAATTCCACCAACAGTTCACAACTGTTTCTATTTCAGTAACTCTTCCAATGTTCTCTATTCCTATCTTTTTTTAGCCTTTCCAATTTTCTAAGTATGAGATGAAACTTTGGGTTTGTTTTAATTTTCGTTTCACTTATTATCAGTGATTTAGAACATTCATGACATTTTTAATTCTTCTTCAAAAAGTATTTATTTTTTTATAATCACCAGTGATATATTGGGGAATGGTTTTTAATTATATATTTTTTACATAGCTTGTCTGTTTTGGAAATCATATTTCCAAGTCTGTTATTATTTACATTGAGGCAGTTCAGGGATGTGGGAGACAGCCAGTTGTTTTATAGTAAAAGTAGAGCAATACTGGCAACCCATTCACTGATATATGTTCCAACCGCTCCATGCCTTAGTACAGAGGTTTTTTGAGTCACAATGGTAGGATAAATCTTCTCTTTGTAGCCATCATTCTGGTTATGAGCTTTTCCACCCTTAAGATGATGATTTTCACATAACAGAGAAACCATCTATCACTGAGTACACACTCAAAATATTTCTCAGGTTGTTGGAACTGCCTCAACTAATTCATGGGAGTGTCTTTTAGAAGCCATAGTCACCCACACATCACATAGAGAAATCAGAACAGGACTTAAATAAAGAACTAACAGTGATAGAGAAGTTAAATTAATAAGCATTCACACAATTTCCAAAACTCACAAGCAATCAATCTACTCTGATTACCTCTGTTGGAAACCTTAGCAGCCTAGCAGCTCAAATGAAAATTCAGTTTGGTATCACGTTGATAATTCATCTCACTTTTTCTATTTTCTACCTGGAAAGATAATCCAGTCAGCTTCTTATACCAAACAACTATTATGTTATTTTATATTATATCAAATGATTTAGCAGTTGTACCTATTTTTGTACATGTATTAAATAAAATAATTATTTGTTTAAATTACTTGGTTTCTGAATGACATTGTTAGCTAAATTGAAACTAGTTCATTTTGTCAACTAATAGCTCTGACAAATCATTTCGACTAAATTAAAATATATCTTGTTATTGTAGAAAAAAGACTTTCTTTTTAAAATTAATGACTTACTAATTCTCATAATTATTAAAACAAATAATGCTAAATGTAATAGTACAAAGAGATACTAAATAGAACTAAATGTGGTAGTACAAAGAAAAAAACCCACCAACCAATTTATCCTACAATACTTTTTGTATTCCTGATACTTTTCCCTGCTAATGATTAAAGAAGAGGCTTTTTTTTATGTTTTAAGCTTTATCAGATTTGACAATCTGCAGACAGTTTTTGATTGGGTATATATAAGATACCTTAGATACTTCCCACTATCAGAGAGAGCAAGAAATAGGTCAGGGCCCATAGTAAAATGTCTTATAATTGTCAATGCAACAGTAAGGTAAGCAGAGAAGAAAAAGAAATAAGAAAAATCTAAATCCTTTATTACTTGTTAAAAATAGATAAGAAAGATAGTCACTAGAAATGAAGTTGAGGCAAGGTGCATGCTGCTAGATGGGGGAGAAGGGAGATCATAATGATTCCTCTTCCTTTTGGTTTCTTCCTTTCTTCTTCTTTTTTTTTTTGGTAGCTTTTTCCATAAGTGCCAGGCTTCAGAGACATTTTTCACAGGTTTGGAGCCAAGGGAGATTAAAAGACCCAGGGCCTTAGTTGGGCTTCTAAAAATGGGAGTTGGTCTGGCTATGATTCTCATTGTTTACACACTCCTCCTGCTGATTATGACAACAGAACAACTCTGTCAGAATGACTTTCTTACTTCTGGGACCCTGGAGGCCTGTGGAAGTCAAGATACCCATGGAAGAGGCTTAAGGGAAAGGAGAAACTATGATCACATTGATGGATCATCAGTCCCCTAGGGCTAGAAACAAAGTGAAGGAGTTAGCAGGAGTCTGTCAATGAAAACTTTGTTTCTATTAATAGACCAATGTTATATCCAAGAAATCCATACCCATTTGGTTTATAGAAAGGGGTAGCTGCTGTATTCAGAGCAACTTTTATACCAGTGATTCCCAAAATGGGCGCTACCACACCTTGGTGGGTGCTGCAGTGATCCAGGAGATTGGTGATGGCCACACTTTTTTTGTATTACATTCTATTCTAAGAAGCAGTTACCATTAAGAACATAGCAGACCTAACATGGAAGTTATGGACCATCCTGCATAAGCCTTCTATAGTATGACAAGCTATTCTCACTATAGCCAGGAGGAAGCATTGAGTACAGGAATGTTTGGTAAAATGCTGAGTCTAAATCAAATCTGACTCTTTTGAGGCCATGCCAAGGTCATGGCTGGGACTGGGGAGGAGTGATCTCCATGGTTAATGTTAACTTTTTAAAGGTACCAGTGATAGTTCCTTGCTATGATACTCTGGGATATGATATGGGAGTGGTGGGTATAGGGAACCAGATGCTGGAGTAATCCATATATTTGAAACAGGTAGGCATATTATAGCTCTGGAGATGATACACATGGATTAGCTTGGATCATTCTGGAAGCATCTAATTGGTTGAGGCAGCTAGGTTTCTAGTTTTCAGAACATGGATTAAGCAAGAGGTTATCTGAAAACCAACCTGAGACAATTACTAGCTGTGTAACCCTGGGCAAATCATTAATTTTTTATAGAGAATAAAATTTCTGTCGTGAGAATAAAATTTATTTATAGCTATTTAAGATTAGCTATAGTTTTTATTATTGTTGTTCTTGCTAATGTTATTATTGCTATTATTAATTTCCCACGTCTGGTGGCAGATTAAATGAGGCATCATTCAGCAAGGTTACATGGGAGATGAAACTTCTATCAATGGAGCACTGTGACCAGAGATATTACTATCCATAGGTTATTCAATAAAATAGACACAGAAAAATGAGTTGCTATCAAAGAAAGCATAATATAATTTCAGATATGTAATCTGGATTGGATTAAAAACATGGGTATGAGTATGGAATTTGCACCTTTGGGCAAATCATGGCATGTGATCTTGGGCAAAATATTTAACTTCCCTTCACCCCAGTTTCCTCAACTGTAAAACAATGTGACAAAACATAGAGTCCTTCAGGTATGGAAGAACTATGCTTAAATCCTGTCTCTGACTCATATTGAGGGTATAACCTTGGGCAAATAATTTAATCTTTTAGTGTCTTTTTTGATTCCATAAGAGAGATCAATCACCAAACATCAGAGGAGGGAATTTTCACACCAGGAGTTCTCTACACTAATAAAACTACAAGTTGGGAATAAGAAAAAACCCATTACTACATGATCTTTATTTAGCATATGATTTCCTAGCTCTAATATCTTAAAATTCTATACTACTAATCATCACCATCATTATTGTCATTATCATTGATAACAAAGGGCAATCTTGTATCTGAGAGAAGGGTCATATAAATCACCTGGGCCAAAAAATAGCTGGATCAGTTTTGTGTGATGAGCAAAGTAGAGGCTTTAAGAATCAACATGCTCTATGGTGGGAAATGGCAATGAGGAGGGAGAGAAAGAAACAAAGACTGGCAAGGAACTGGGCCTTTCAGAATGGTTAATGGTGTGGCAGCAGGGGTGGTCAAGTCAGGCCCAGGTGTGGCAATAAAATGTGGTTATTGAGTAAGACCAAAACCCAGACTCAAAACTTTCAATAGAGAGCTCAAGTTCTGCTTATAAAAATATTTGTAGCCTTCGTTTTCATAAATGCATAATTATGCTAACAAACAATCATTGTGAGAGGAACAAGTTAGCAGCAGGATTCTGACCAGAGCTAGAAACAGCACTTAGCTCATGGTTTCCATGATGTCATAAGTCCCTGGGTTTGGTTAACCTTTAACAGAATCAAAAGGTGGTCAGCCTTGTTCTCCTCCATGACTCTAGGCTATAGCCTATAGCCATTACTAAGACTGGTTGGGGTTAATGTGGGAAAAAATAGAAGACAAGAGGTTCTCAGACCAGGGCTTTTGGAAATTCCCAATTTTAAAAATAATTGTTTAAAGAACAAACAGAACAGTCACTTACAGGGTAGCCAGTACACAAAGCAAACTCATTTTCCTCCTTTTTGGGGGGTGGGATTCTGAAGAAACTTTTATTGGTCAAGTATTTCCATTAACATTAATTTCTCCGTAAAAGATCCAAAACAAATATTACCCCTATCGACTTTCCTCTCCCTAAAAACACATTATTCAGATTTAGAACCCTAATGCCATCTCATAGTATTTTAAATTATTGTTAAATTTTATATTCTAAACAAGAAAAGTTTATATTTGGAGCAGGTGCAAAGCCTACGCTTTAGTCAGATCATATTGTAAACTTTTCACCCATGTCATTCAATAAATGGAGAAATCCAATTTATTTTTTTTATTGTACCAGCCCATGAAACAAAGAACCAGAGAATGTCTTTCAATCCTTTAATAGCCACCATCCCTTTATGCTTTGATGATTGGCAAAATAGCAAAGAAGAGCACAGCAGGTGAAACGAATTGTTTGTTTTTAAGATCATCTATAACTTTCAATTTGACTGTTAATACTCACATTATAGATCCTTGTCCAAAAATCCAATATCTAGTGGTTATGTTACTAGAGGAGTTTCTCCCTAATGTTCTTGAAATTCTGGTGATAAGTAAGAGTATTCAGGTATTTTAAAAGAAAGATTTGATTTGAAGTTTAAATGAATCATTTCAGGAAATCAGAAGAAAGGCATTTCATTTTGGGTGGTAAAATTATTGGCCATTAACACTCTTGGGAGTGGCAAATAACTTTAAATGGTAAGACAAACATTATTTCATGGGAAATATGGTCACATTGCATTGTACTGTTGATGACAACATTTTGAAAAAAAAAGAATCTCTTGAAAATGCAGTATATGCACTATCATTGCTGAGGAAGAAGTAAAGAAAATTTTTAGAGACCCCAATACACTCCTCCAAATTAAATCAGCCTAGACCAGTGATGGGCAACCTTTTGAGCTTGGCGTGTCAAAATTCGGCAAAAAAATGAGCATTACTTGGGTGGTGTGTCACTTTGAGGAAAAAAAATTCACAATATTTATAGTTGAAATAATAAAAATGTATAATTGTGATATATAACTGTATCTAATAAACCAAAATAGGTAAATTAATATAGGTATAATTTTCATCTATAGTGCATAGTTTCTATACTACACTACGGCAAATGTTTCATCCTTCCCATGCGGCCCCATACTTATCTGTATGCAGCTGCATGCAGCCGCATGTCATCGAAAATGGCTGACACGTATAAATACAAAAGCAAAAGAGAGTCTCTGCCCTTAAAAAGCTTGTAATCTAATGAGGGAAGACAACATATTAAAAAGGTTTGCCATCACTGGCATAGACTCAGATTCTTGGTGTCTTGAATGCATTTCCCACCAGCTACAGTCATTCATACTGGACTTCATTATGGCTCCAGAAAACTTCGTCACCAGGAGATTCATCACTCTTTGAGACTGCATTAGCTTTGGAATTTGTTCTTCTTCAGTATCGACCTCTGCTCTTTGGTTGGAGGACTAGATTAAAGAAAGCCTCCCAAAGCTTCCAATTAAAGAGGGATCCATAGTCACCCATCACTTCATTTCCTGCCAGCTGCACTCTTTTGGACTGTACTCTATTATAGTCTATGTCAGATGTCTTTCCTCCTGTTCTCATTTTTCCTCCTTCTGCCATTCCTTCCCCTTTGTCTCCCTTTTATCTCCTTTTTAATATGTTGTCTTCCCTCATTAGATTACAAGCTTTTTAAGGGCAGAGACTCTCTTTTGCTTTTGTATTTACATTCCCAGCCCTTATCATGGTGTCTGGGCACAGTAGGCATCTGATAAATGTTTATTGATTGACCTACATCAGGTCAATCACCCAGACAAAGGTGGGAAAGATAAGGATGAAAGGGAATATGAGGAAAAGCATGGTTCAATAAAAAGAAATAATATAAGACTAAGAGCTGTAGACTACAAGAAAACTCATGCCTTTATATTATGAACACTTGAAGAAAAGACATAGTGGGTACTGTACATGTTAAGGCTAAGATGGTTGTCATAAGTACAATGTGAGGGAAACATATCAGTTCTGGAAAAAAAGATATTGGGGTTTTAGTGAACTATGTGTTCAGTGAACACTAAAAAATATAGGTTGAATTAAGAGGTGAGGGAAATGAAACCCCACCTTCCCTGCAATCTGCCCTTGTCAGATAATTCAGATTTGGGTATCAAGTTTTATGAAGGATATTGATAAGCTGGAGAGTTTCCAGAGGAGAGAAACCAGGATCATAAAGTTTATGCCTTATGATGATAAATCGGTTGAAGGAGCTGAGAATGTCTCCATTAAAGAAGATTTGGCAGATGGATCAGGTGGAGGTGTGAAAAAGATGACAATACTAACTCTCATGAATTTGAAGTACAGTCACATGAAAGGGGAATGAATTAGATATTTAAAAATAAAAACAAGTACTTAGTATCAATTTTAAGGCAGAATAGCACTAAGGGATAGGTAATTGGGCTTAAGTAACTTGCCCAGGATCACACAAGCTAGGAAGTATCTGATACTAGTTTTGAATCCAAGCTCTCCCTATTCCAGGCATTATGCTCTATCTACTCACTGTGCTGCCTAAGTGCCCTAGGAATTAGATGTTTTCTGCTTGGCCTCAAAGGCTACTACTGGGAGCAAAAAATAGGAATTACCCAAAACTTTTGTTATTTGTAAGGAGATATATAGAACTATAGTTTTTATTGTCAATAACCTCTTTTTTAAGCTAAATGAATCTGGTCTCCATGTCTCTAAATAGTTGAAGGCTATGTAGAAAGGATCCTAGGAGTTATTGCTCTAATAACACTCCACCTTTTGATTTCAAGTTTCCAAAAGACTTTTAGATCACATTCTACCACTTAAAGGACATTAATCAATCAGATGGCAGGCATTTAAAAAACTCACTACATGTCCTCAAATTCCTTAACCATTCAGTTCCTCAACCAGCTCACTTTTCCATGAGCTAGTCCTCCACCAGAACTCAGTCACACGCAAAGATGATTGTACTCTATGTTGGCATGACTCACAAATGTACCACCTTCATGTGCAAGAATTCTGAAATCCCCCTTTCTGACTATAACCCATTGGCTTTTGATCTTTCCTTCAAACTTCCTTAAAAAAATTCGCCCATTATTCTTATTTTGACCCATCTTCTATATAGTTACCAAATGGATGTTCCTAAATCACATAGGTGTCTATGTTTCTCCCCCACTCAAGAAGCTTAAATTGCTTTCAATTACCTCTTCACACAAAAACCAAAACAAAACAAAACAAACAAACAAACAAAAAACCCCTCACATTCTATCTTTGAATCAATACCATGTATTGGTAAAAGCTAGGCAATGGAGATTAAATGATGCCCATTGTCACACAGCTAGGAAATGTATGAGGTCAAATTTGAACCCAAGACCTACAGTCTCTAGGCCTGACTCTTAATCCAATGAATTGCCTAGCTAAAGTTTATCTTTACAGCTTAATTAAGAATTACTTCCTCTCCCACATATTATGTTCTCCTGAGCTGGCCTTCTTGCTATTCCCTGTATATGGTCTTTTCTTTATGTCTTCATGTCTTTGCATGGGTCAACTATATGCTTGATATACCCCTCCTCCTCCTACTTACTACTGCCTTGAATAACCCCTAGTTCCCTCAAGGCTCTTTTCAAGGACCACATACCTCGAGAAGCCTTTTTGATTCTCCTTTGTCTAAGAACCTTCCAGCACCAAATTACTATGAATTTTAAAATCCTATGTTCATTTATACATCAACAGATGGTATACTACTCATTGAGGCCAGGCATAGTCTAAAATTTTCATTTGTGTCCTAGTCTTAGCAAAGTTTCTGGCACATAGTAAAATGCTTTAATAAACACCTGTTGACAGATTGATCACCACTTTTCCAAAGTTATTCCTGAAATGGAGTGCCTAGAACCAAAGTTACTTTGGCTGAAATGGTTTCATGCTTGCTTAGTAGACTCTTGACAGAATTAGGAACCTCTCCTAGTTTGTTAGAGCTTTAAAAGGGTCATGCTTTATGACAGTTGACATAATACCAAAGGATATCTGTCACCATGACAAACACTGGACCCATAGGGTCATCACTATTGAAGTGGGTGAATGCCAGATTCATCTGAATTCCCAAATGTGCAACTCCAATGGAGCAACTTCACAAAAGCTGAAGACTGCCTGGAGGTGCAGCAGAAGCAGAAGAAAAGGCCCATATTTTCCTTCACACTCATGTGTTTCTTCATGAAAGGCTGAGTTCAGCCATTGGAGTATTCTTCCACTGGATTTTAAACAGAAACATACTTGCAAATGGTATTGAATAATTTTACAGCATCATCTGATTATATTTTATTTAGAGGAGAACAGAAATAAATAGCTGGCAGCTTTTTAGAGCTAAAGGAATCCAGTCATTCTTTAATGTGACTGTGGGCCTTTAAAAATCAGGCTTGCATTAGAAGGAAACTTTTCTGCAATGACCTGTCAAGTTCTAGTATTATATTTTGGGGACATCTTAGGAAGCTTTTATTGATGATTTTCCTAGGATTCAATTTGCCACATTTTCCTATAGATTTCTTAAAATTTTATTTTACAGAATCACATAATTCTAGAGTTGGAAACTATTGTAACCCACAAACTAATTAAATGTAATTAACTTTTATTAAATTCTAGTCATATACAAGGAACTATGGTATCCATTTAGGATTCAAAAATGAGAGAAATGAAATTTTTGGATGCCATTCCTAACAGCCTCTCTTTGTTCATTTAACTTCATGAGGATCTCATACTCTCAAAAAGGCAACCATTTTGTTTTCACTTGTTCTAAATATTTGAGGCTTCTGGCTTCTTGAATTAAAATCCGTCTTATTGAAATGGAAGTTATTCAAGCCTAGTTTCCATGACTGAATTTAAAGACTTAGAGCTGTCCTAGTCTCTTCTAATCCATCTCTTTTCCAACTTTCTCACTTTACAAGTGAAAAAAAACTGATGAAAAGAGAGATCAAGCTGGGTTCTATTTGTGTCTGAAGTCATGAGAAGCTTGTAAGGATTAAAATTGGGGTTTTGACTCGATAAGAGAGTTATAAAGTTATATTGTGGTCGCTGATTCTAAAATATTACAGCTTAATTCAAAATGACTTTTAGCAGCTTTTATTTAAAAAGAGGTGGGAAGAGTGAAAGTGGAAAATGTAGATAAAGAGACAGATTCCTAACAAGTCTACCAAACCTAAAAACTTTTCCAGAGAAATGAAGTCTGGTTCAGCCCCTCCAGCAGGAGGCTTCTTCAAGTTTACTTAGTTTGAAGGTGAGAGCCCCAGGTTCAACCTTGTCACCATAGAATTCCTCCCTGAGGGAAAGTCCAACTTCACTAATCTCAGACTAACAACAGACTTTAAAGTAGTTTAGGTGGGGAATCCCGGCAGGTGTTAAGTATCTCTTTTGTCCCAGTGGTTTCTCCCTTAGGCCAAAGTCCTTTACCAAAGTAGCCCAGTCCTTGGCCAAGTCTTTCCTTTTTGTGTCCATTTGTAAAGCCTCAGCCCCTCACTGTTACTCCTGTCTGAGACTCCTCATTTTCCTTTGTTAGACAATCAACTATCCCTCTCATCCTCAGCCCCGGTGTTACCCCAGAAAGGTATTTAAACTGCCCACTTAAATGGCTCTTTGGAGTTGTCAGTCTGGCATGGTGGTTTCCCAGGGGTCAGTGACCAGAGCATTGAGAGTTCAACCCTTGGACTCTGCCTGGGCATGTGGCACACAGCTCTGTGTAGAGGCCTAACTTCTTACTGTAACCCCTTTCCTTAATTAAAGATGGGTTTTCTGACTCTTTAATAGTCCTTTGTTTTTTGTTTTTGTTTTTGTTTTTGTTTTTCCCAGTTAACAGGTGGAAGCAGAAGGAAACAGTGAGGTGGAAAGGGTTCTGGATCTGGAGCCAGAGGATCAAGTTCAAATCTTTGTTCTCTCATTTTCTCTCTTATGTGACCTTGAACAAGTCAGTTTACCTCCATGGACTTCAGTTTCCTTTGTAAAGTTTTGCATCAATGAATCAGTTTTTAACATCCATGAGCAGCAACTAAATCAAAGCTATTGGCTTAAATATGTATTCTGGATTCCCTTAACTACATAAGGATCATAAAGGTATAAGAGATAGGTAGAATGATATCACACCACAGAAAGAATTTTGTTAAATTTGACTACTTTCATCTCTTCCAATCTGTTGACATTTTCATCTCCCTTTGGTTCACCGTTCTCTTCCATTTTATCATCCTATGTTAATCTTGCCCTCTTATAGATTTCTTTACCTGGCTTGAGTTATTCACAGTATTTGTTCTTCCTCCATGGCAACAGAAAGTTAACCATTCAGTTAGAGGAAGGGATGGCACCTTTCATGTTTTATCCTTTGTTTTTTTTTGTTTGTTTTTGTTTTTTTCTGGTTAACAGTGCAAAATTATTGTAAATTCATTCAAACTGTAAGGTTCTTGTTCTCTTTGTGGTTGCAGCTCTGATGCAAATGATGGTAGAATGGTACCAAGTAGAGGTTTATAACATTCAGTTTCTTTAATAAAAATATATAGTCAATATCAATACCAGGTAAAAAATAGTCATAAGGTAGAAAAATCAATCCACAAGAGGAGAAAATCAAATAAAAGCAGCTACTAAGTTGATAAAAGTTGTCAACAAGGACCTTAGCTCTCTAAGTCTCCTGATTTTTTTTAAATGTATATTCCTTATTCCAAGGGGCTACAAATGGATTTCAAGTCAATCTACTTAGAGCTAAAGTTAATTTTAAGTTTCCCAGATTTATTCCATAATGTTGCAGTCCACAGCAACACCAAATGAGCATGTGGGAATATGGGAATGTACTCAAGTTATTTATTTCCACCAGAATCCTTGTTAACAATAGCTCTCCATTTAATAGTTATATTTTAAAACAAGGTGAAGTAAAAATTTGAAACCATTAGTTCCACATTTGTATAGAATAAACTTTTCATAAATATTCCCTGGATATTATTATTAATAAATATAATATTATATAATGATATAATATAATAATAAATATTATCTGGAATAAATGCATTTTTATTCCAAAGCTTCTCCATGAAATGAATCATCATCCTGATTTCTCAAATTTTAAGCAAGAAGAAAATAGGCTCTGGTGGGCTTTGCTAGGGAAGGGAAGGCTTTGAGGACAGTCTTGTCAACTGAAAAGTCTATTTTCTGAAGATTAAAATAGTTAAAGATGGAAAGATTGCCCACTAGGCAATAAGTTCTTTGGTCCCAGCAATCTATGAAAAAAAATTTTTTTTTAATTGCCGACAATCTAGTAATGTTCTTTTCTGCTTTTACCAGAACACTGATAGAAAGTGCATTAACAATGGTGTCAATGGTGTTCTTCCTCTGAATGTGGGTAGTGTTCTTTTCCATAAATCCCTCAGAATTGTCCTGGGTCATTGCATTGCTCCTAGTACAGAAGTCCATTACATTCTATTTTACCACAGTGTATTGGTCTCTTTGTACAATGTTCTTCTGGCTCTGCTCCTTTCACTCTGCATCAATTCCTGGAGGTCTTTCCAGTTCACATGGAATTCCTCCAATTTATTATTCCTTTGAGTACAGTAGTATTCCATCACCAGCATATACCACAATTTGTTAAGCCATTCCCCAATTGAAGGACATACCTTCATTTTCCAGGTTTTTGCCACCACAAAAAGCGCAGCTATAATTATTTTCGCACGAGTATATTTATCTATGATCTCTTTGGGGTACAAACCCAACAATGGTATAGCTGGATCAAAGGGCAGGCATTCTTTTATAGCCCTTTGAGCATAGTTCCAAATTGCCTTCCAGAATGGTTGGATCAGTTCACAACTCCACCAGCAATGCATTAATGTCCCAATTTTGCCGCATCCCCTCCAACATTTATTACTCTCCCCTTCTTTCATTTTAGCCAATCTGCTAGGTGTGAGGTGATACCTCAGAGTTGTTTTGATTTGCATTTTTCTAATTATTAGAGATTTAGAACACTTTCTCATGTGCTTATTGATACTTTTGATTTCTTTATCTGAAAATTGCCTATTCATTTCCCTTGCCCATTTATCAATTGGGGAATGGCTTGTATTTTTATCCAATTGATTTAACTCCTTGTATATTTGAGTAATTAGACCCCTGTCAGAGTTTTTCGTTATAAATATTTTTTCCCAATTTGTTGTTTCCCTTCTGATTTTGGCTGCATTGTTTTTGTTTGTACAAAAGATTTTTAGTTTGATATGATCAAAATCATTTATTTTACATTATGTAATTTTCTCTAACTCTTGCTTGGTTTTAAAATCTTTCCTTTCCCAGAGATCTGTCAAGTATACTATTCTGTGTTCACTTAACTTATTTATAGTTTCCCTCTTTATATTCAAGTCATTCACTCATTCTGAATTTATCTTGGTGTAGGATATGAGATGTTGATCTAAACCTAATCTCTCCCATATTGTTTTCCAAATTTCTGAGCAGTTTTTGTCAAATAGTGGATTTTTGTTCCAAAAGTTGGGCTCTTTGGGTTTATCATACACTGTCTTGCTGATGTCACTTACTCCAAGTCTATTCCACTGATCCTCCCTTCTGTCTCTTAGGCAGTACCATACTGTTTTGATGTTGCTGATTATTTATTAACTGCATAGAGATTAATGGAAAGTACACTGTATTTGGAATTGTTAAATCAGTTTATTGCCTGTATGACCTTGGGCAAGACCCTTCTCTTCTCTGGGTTTCAGTTTAGTCATCTAATATTTGAGAATCATTGTTCTCCAAGACCCCTTCCAATTCTGAATCTGTACCCTTAAAAAATAATAAAAACTGCTGCTGCTATTAACCAGATTAAAACATTAACCTCAAATTCATAATACATAATGATTTCACCAGGTAAAATATTGAGGACTACTTAAACATATATCGATACATTGTGAAAATCTATTTCCCAAATTCTTATCATACTTTAGAGTTATATGCTGTTTAAGGTTGTGAAAAACACCTTATTAATTCCCAAGTACAGTAGATCAAATATCTCTGAAACAGACTTTGAATATAATACTTTGTATGACTATCCTTAGACAGCCACTGAGTTTAAAGTAATGGCTCTTACTCAAAAAATAAAGTCTTAAAAATTTTAAAATATTTTAAACAGGTTTTTGATTCGTTTGTTTCTGGCTCATTCACTGTGTGTGTGTGTGTGTGTGTGTGTGTGTGTGTGTGTGTGTGTATGTGTACACACAAATAATATTATGTAATCACAAAAACATGTATATGCACACAAATTATACATATCATATAATCATAAATACATATGCATACATATGTATTGTTTAAATATATCAACCCAGCAGAATTCTAGTTCCTTAATGGTAGGGATATTTTTTGGTTTGTTTTGCTTTATTTTCTTGTTACAGTGCCTTGGATATGGTAGGTTCTTAAAAGAGACTTGTTACATTGAACTGGATTACTCCTGTGACTAAGAATACTAAGTATAGTGTAATGGGAAGAGTAATAGATTTGGAATTAGGAGAGAACTGGATCTAAATGCCAGCTTTGATACTTACAAGTTACATAGGAAAAACCACTCAATTTCAGTGAGCCTCAGGTTCCCCTGTCAAGTGGAGGGATTAATAATACTTGCAACGTTTACCTCACATGATATTTCAAAGTCAGCCATTTGCAAACCTTAAGGTTTTATAAATGTTATTGCTTATTTTTTTAGTTTTACCTGACACTCCAGGCCACCTAAATAACTTTTCCCCCAGATATGCCTGGCCTTTTCCTACCTTACTATCTTTGTTTACCCTGTTCCCTTTGCCTCTTGTTCTGTTCCAACCTTCAAATTCCCTCTGCTCCCAGTTTAAATATTATTTCTCCATGAAGTTTTCCCTGTTCCCCCTAGACAAAAGTGATCTCTTTCCCCTGAAATAATATAGCCCTTTGTCTTTCTCACTGCATTTCCACATTCTGATTTCTATACTAGTTATTTGTATTTGCCTCTTGTGTTTCCTAACAGTTGACAAACTCTATAAGGACAGAGGCTTTATCTTAGTCTTTGAAACCTAGACACCTACAGGACCTTACATGTCTTAAGTATCTCAAAAAATATTAGTGAAGAAATGAGTGAATTATAAACTTCTGGAAAAAGAGATGAAACAAACCTTTAAAATACTGGATGAACTTTAAACCTTTATAGAGCTTTTCAAGATCAAAGTACAATGAGTTATTGTTGGAGTACTAGATACCATTTCACAAGGACATGGACAACAGGTTATGTTTCAACATTACACTTTTTAGAGAAAGAGTGGAAGGAATGGTCCTTTAGCAATCTTGGAAGATCTCACCGTCTTTCTGCCAGATTGAAATCACTCATTGTTTCTAACAGTTTGGTGATAGTGAGAGAGGCCAAATATCAGAGTTAGAGCCAAAACAAGAATGGCCAAGGCAAGGAAAGGTTGGGTCCCTGTGATGGTCCAAAGAAGAGATATAAAAATGGGAAAGTGATTTTCTTCTGATTTTATTACTTATGTCAAAATCACTTTCATTAGCTTGGGTATTTTGAAGATCAAGAAGAGGCACAGTGATAATTATAAAGATTTTATTTATTTTAATTTTATATTTTATTTTTATATTTCAATTTTTCATTAATTAATTAAGAATTAAATTTTAATTAATGTATTTTCACTTTAAAGTTTGCAAAGCATTTCACATGTTTTTTTTTTCTCATTTTATCCTCACAGGGACTCAAGTTTTACTTAAACTTTCTATTTCCAAGGTGCATAAGATAGTACTCAGCATGTATTATACATTTAATAAGTGTTTGTTGAATTAACCTGAATTGAGTTGACTATTAGAGCTGGGAGAGACCCTAAAGATCTAATTCCATTCTATTTTACAGTCAGAAAAATTGAAGGAGAGAAGTGATTTATGAATTTTCTTATAGTTCTCAAGCCTTTTTTTTAAAATCACCACTAGCTTTAACAATTTCTTCTACCAGTCTGTTTATTCTTTTTGTTGATGTTGCTATTCAATTGTGTCCAACACTTCAGGGCCCCATTTGGGGTTTTCCTTTTTAATTTATTTTTTAAAAATTTTATTTAAAACTATTTTTCCATGCTTACATGATTCATGTTCTTCCCCTCCCCTCTTTCCCCGCTCCTCCTAGAGCCAACAAGCAATTCCACTGTGTTATAAAATTGTTATCACTTGATATCTATTTCCATATTACTCATTTTTGCTATAGAGCAATTTTTAAAGCCAAAACCCCAAATCACATGCCCATGTATACAAGTGATAAGTGATGTCATATGGTTTGCTTTTGCATTTCTACTGCCATAGTTCTTTCTCTCAACATGGATAGCATTCTTTCCCATAAGTCCTTCAGGAGTGTCTTGGCTTGTTGCATTGCTACTAGTAACAAAGTCCATTGCATTGGATTTTTCCACAATGTTTCACTTTCTGTGTACAATGTTCTCCTGGCTCTATTCATTTCCCTCTGTATCAGTTCATTGAGGTTCTCCCAGTTCATATAGAAGTCCTCCAGAACATCAATCCTCACAGCACAATAATATTCCATTACCATCATATACCTCAATTCATTCAGCCACTCCCCAGTTGAAGAACAACCCATTCATTTTCCAATTTTTTTGCCACCACAAAGAGTGCAGCTATGAATTTTTTTGTACAAGTATTTTTCTTTGTTATCTCTCTGGGGTACAAACCTAGTAGTGGAATGGCTGGATCAAAGGGTACGCATTATTTTAAAGCCCTTTGGGCATAATTCCAAATTGCCTTCCAGAATGGCTGGACTAATTCACAACTCCACCAGCAATGCATTAGTGTCTTGATTTTGCCACAACCCTTCCAACATTTATTATTTTCTTTTATTGTTGTATTGGCCAATCTACTAGGTATGAGGTGGCACCTTAGTGTTGTTCTGATTTGTATTTCTCTAATTATGAGAGATTTAGAACACTTTTCCATGTGCTTATTGATAGTTTTGTTTTCTTTATCTGAAAACAGCCTATTCATGTCCCATTTGGGGTTTTCTTGGCAAAGATATTGGAATGGTTTGCCATCTTACTTCTCTAGCTTATTTGATAGATGATTTCACTGAGGCAAACAGGGTTAAGTGGCTTGCCCAGGACCGCATAGCTAATAAGTGTCTGAGGCCAGATTTTCTTGAAGTGATAATATTGACTGATTTGGCTTCTTTCCTATAGCCACATACATTCTTTGGTGGAAATATTAATGGGTCTAGCACTAGGGAAAATGAGAACTACATCCCCATTTTCTCCTCTTCCTGCTCTTTCTTCATATTTTTTCCTCTTTTGTAGTTCCTACTGTACCCCTCCTCTCTTTCAGTTGCCCAGTATATTCTCTTTCCTGACTCATTTCTCAAAATCTGCTTTCACAAAAATGTCAGATATCGTTCATTTATATCTTCACATAAATTTAAGCCAACGTATTATTACCTTTCTCAAGAGTGTTTGAATTTTGTCCTAACCTCCACCCCCTCAAAAAAACCCAAACCTCTTTTATTGTACAATTAAAAGCTCTTTACTTTTCCCAACAACATCCTTCTTGAGTATCCTGTAGGTAGCCAGTAAATGAGACCCAAAGTGAACAGGAGAAGCATCAAAGACACAAAGAAGGAAACATATGATCAAAATAGGAGATGGATTCTTTTGCTTGAGGACCTTTCCTCATTCTCTTCATTATATATAGAAAGTTGTCCTTAAAAGTCTTCATCTGCTGAATTCCACACTTCTTTAAAGTCATATCCAATATAACATCGTCCATGCAGCTTACCTTGACTCTTGGGTTTGTGACACCCTTTCTCCCTGGACTTCCCATAGCACTTTACTTTGGAAGTTTTAAACAGAAAGATAAAGAATCATAGGATCATAAGGTCATGGACATAGTCTATTGGACCATGGACATTAGTCCAACACTTTCATTTTACAGACACAGAAATTGAGGCTCAGAGAGGATAAATGATTCAGGCAAGGTCACATAAATGAATCATAATCCTTACTTGAATATGAATTACTATTCATTATCATCATAAGGTTAGTGTCTTATTCCCTTATCAATCATAAGCTTCATAAGGCCAGAAACCACATCCTCTCTAAACTTTTTATCGCCTCTAGTATACAGCATTTGTAGTGTTTTAATAAACGTTTCTTGATCAGTCCATTGATTGATAAACCATGGAATATGCTTCAGATCTGTAGTACTCAGACAAAGGCTAGCTAGCTGAATTCAGTAACATAACTGTGTTGTCAACCCTAGTCCTCTGCCTCCAAATCTGGCATTCTTTGCTCTTTTCAACACAGAGTCAAAATAACCTTGATGTTATCACATCAACCAATCAACTATCCACTTACATACTACTTAATAAGCACCTATCCTCATAATTCAATTGGGCTAGTGCCACAGTGGGGTGGTGGTATATAGAAGTGTGCCCGGGCCTTAGCCCTTAAGAAGCTCACAATCTCATAAGCTCTTGGCATTTACTGTTTAGAGGAGTACTCACTAAATGTGCCAGAGTTTAGAGGAGGGTGAGAACTTGGTGGGTTGTGATCTCATTGAGGCTTCCCTAGAGGAGGATATTGTTTGATCTGTGCCCCAGAAAGATGGGCAAAACATATGGCACTACTCCTCTGGGCTTACCTGGACCCAATATGGGATGGAATATGTTTGTGTTGAAAAACTATGGAGTTCAGATTTACACCTCTTATTCCACAAAAGACTTAAGCCACTCCCCTCCTTTTTGCCTGCAACATTGCTCCTGACTTCAATGCCCATATGTTTTGCCAAGCAAGATATTCTAGGCAGACCACTTCAAAGAAGAAAAAAAAATCTACCTTCATTTGCAGCTAGTTTTATTCATAGGACTTCAAGCCAATGAGAGCTTATATTAACACTCATCAGTAACACAGGCCAAAAGAAAAAAGAGAACATCTCTCTTCCTCACACACATTGGTTTCCAAATGTCTCAGAGATTTTAGAACAATTATGAAACTGTCCTGAGGAATTACTAGTAACCTTCAATTTTCTTGTCATTAAGGTCAATCTGTCCTTAACAAAGTAGAGGGGACAGGACACTTGGTCTCCAAAAGGTTTGCCATCTCTAGGCTAGGTAATTTGAATTAAGGGTCTTACCCATGTCACATAGCTAGGAAGTATCTGGTTTCACATTTAAACCCAAGTACTTCCAATTCCAGGTTTACCTTTGTTAAAATCATTATCTTGGAAAAGTTGGATGCCATCTTGACTGACAGGGATGGCAGTTGAGAGATTTGGAATGTTCCCAGGTGCCTTGAGCCAGGGGCAAACGTTGGTTTGCCTCACACTATAAATATCCCCTAGGAATTACAGTTAGGAGGTCTCAGAACTCAGAGCAGAGACTGGAGCAAACATCTGGGAGCAAGAACTGGGCAGAAGGGGGTGAAGGGTGGTAGAAGAAGAAGGGTAGGCCAGATCTAAATCTGTATCCTGTGCTTAACTGTGAGAGAGCTAGTGATCTACCAATACTATTGGTAGTAGAGCTGAGAGAATACACTGATCATCAATCCACATCTACATCAATAGCCTTCCCTGTTCTCTGACTTGGCTGTGGTCAGGTCAGGTCAGGGATAGTGAGAGCATGAAGACCTCAAGCCTCTACCAGCCTAGCAGTCTCCAGTCCTGATCAACAATTAGCTTAGTAGCCAAACTATAGCAATAGGTTCCCAATCCCCAAACCTTTACCTTGTTATCCTTTCCCATCAATAGATAATGCCACAGTGATTCAACAACAAGAACCTTCCTGAGTGGTTATTCGATCACATCCCTTGGGAAGGGAGAACTAATACGCAGTTAGATACCAATTGTTTCCAAAGTCAATCAATAGCCTATTAACAATTAATCCAACTTCAGGTTGGGCCTAGAGGAGTTAACCATCTACCTAACCTCTCAAGAGGTCCCCACCTGGGCAACTGTTAGAAAGAAGTCACTAACAGGTTTAACCAGCCAAACTGGTCAGGGAGAAGAGGGATAGATTACAGCAGCAGCTATTGTGAAAGGAGTGGATGTTCCTCCTTCACTGACAACAGCTGGCTTAGGCCTTGGGCCTCTGATCCATCCTTCATCCATACTGTCCCCAAGATCTACATAACAGCCATCCTATAATATCTAGAAGGAAGATCTATAGGGATATAGTAGTAATAGTAAAAGGATACACACAAAGATATCCCGCTTTAGTTCTTTTTAACACATTTCTATTCATTGAGCCACCTAACTTCCCTACCACAAGACTTGTTCTTGACTTGGATTGGAACCCAGGTTTATTGATTTTAAGTCCAGTGCATTTTTCTTCTATATCTTGGTTCTGATACTTTAATTGCATGACTTTGGACAAGTCACCTTATGTCCCTGAGAATCAACTTACTCATCTATAAAATGGGGCTAAATAATTCTATTACTATTTATTTTGCAGTGTTTTTGTGTGGAAAGTACTCTCTAAACATCAAAATGCCTTATTAGTGAATTCCTGTTATTATACCACTTAAGGTAGTTCAAACCTAATTGATTTTCTCATTGAGAAAAGTGAACTCTTAATAAACTCTCCAATTTTACTTAGTATCTAAGTATGCAGTAAATAAGAAATAGACACCTAAATTCCAATATCATGGTGATATTGGAAAACTGGNTGAACTTTTTGGAAGGTGGTTGGTCTTCATTGACAGACCTAATTGGGGTTGGATTAAACACTGATTGGGTTGTTTTTGATTGAGTGGATTGGATTGGAACTTTGTGCGGTGGTTGTTATTCATGGTAGTTATAGGCAGTTATAGGTAGACATAGGCAGTTTTAGGAAGAAATTATAGGTAGTTATAGGATAACTAGTATAGACCAGTGATGGGCAAACTATGGCTCATGGACCAGATGCTGGCCCCCTTAAATGTTGTATCCAGCAGCATGACATTATTCCTAATCTGATGAATACAATGAGTAGGATACAATACAATGAAACTTCGAAAGAGTTGCCTTAGAAACAGACTGACAGATGAGCATTTCTTTTCCTTTGGCCCCCTCTTTAAAAAGATTGCCCATCACTGGTATAGACATTAGGAAATTTCTTTCTCTACTTCTTTCCTATATTTCTCTCCTTTACTATATTCATTTTACTATATTCTTTTACCAACTCTATTTTAATAAAACTAAATTGTTAATTGTTAAAAGCTGCTAGAAGTTTTCTTTTCTCTGGCTTAAAGGGATAATATTAATTTACAACTCTATTATATTCTCATTAAAACTAAAATTACTAAAAGCTGCTCTTTTATTTTTGTCAATCTAATTTAAGCCTTGCATATATGTATAATATAGTCATGTGAATATTTATATGTATATTGATACATTTATATACATGTGTGTATATAAGCATGCATTTCATTTTACATATACATATATATGAAAGTAGGAAACTTGTCAATTGCATATATGCATGTATGCATAATAGGATCACTCAGCCTCTATCCTGTACTATACAGTATTTAACTATTGGAACCTGGTAGTGATGGTTCACAACTGGCACAAGTGCCAACCTTACAAGGGAGAATCAGTATATTCTGGGTACCTTTGGAAATAAAAAATAATAGCATTTATAGTGAAAAATGTAATATACAAGTTATAATATAAGATAATGTATGATTATATAATATATTAACATTACTATGTTCTCTATCTGCAACGGACTTCATTACTGAAAGTCATTGTATGTCAATATAATTCAATCAATGTATCTCTCTGTCTCTCTCTCTCTCTCTCTCTGTCTCTCTCTGTCTCTCTCTCTCTCTGTCTCTCTCTGTCTCTCTGTCTCTCTCTCTTTCTGTTTCTACCAGTGTGATATCAGGTGTCCAGAGAGTGAAGGATCCTTAAAGATCCTCTAGCCTCTAGCCTACTTTACTAAGAGAGGTATTTTAGATCCAGGGAAGGATAATGACTTAAAAGATTTGTGAAAAGGAATAAAGAGCAAAGAAGGCTTCAAAGTCAAGTGACCTAACTCCAGTTTGGGGGCTCTTTATTGAACCAAGTTGCCTTTGTACCCAAGGACCTATCTGAAATATATAATTCCACCCTTAAAGAGCCAGTGCTAGTTTTTCTTTTAGAGCCACATCTTTCCACTTTTACTTAGACCTTAATTTAGACCCTAGTTCCCTTTTTCAAGGCAGGTATTAATTTAATGGTCTCCTGTTTGATCCCCCTACCTTAAATCTCTCTTACTACTCCAATATCTTCTTCACAGAGCTATCACAGTGATTTTTCTTAATGCACAGGTCTGACCATGTAACCAATTACTGAATAAACTCCAATGGCTCCCTATTACTTCTCTTTATAGTATCAAATATAAACTCCTCTGTTAGCATTTAAATCTCTTTATGATATGGCCCCATTTATCCCTCTCAGTCTGTCTATATATTATTCTTTTTCATGTAGGCTATGATCAGGCCATACTGACCTAGCTATTCCACTCCTACCACATTCCCTCTTCCATATCTATGCCTTTGAATGGACTGTCTTCTATTTTGAACCTCTGTCCCCCTTTATCACTTCCACTTTTTGAAATATTTTTTTTCAGGACTCAATTTAACTACCACTTCTTTTTATTCATTCATTCGTTTATTTATTTATTAAAAAAACCAAAAACAAAAAACTTTATCTTCTGCCTTGGAGCCATTGGCCCCAATGCAGAAGAGTGGTAAGGGCTAGGCAATGTGGGTTAAACTTGCCCAGGGTCACATAGCTGGGAAGTGTCTGAGGTCAGATTTGAACCTAGGACCTCCTATCTCTAGGCCTGGCTCTCAATTCACTAAGCTACCCAGCTGTCCCTAAGCACCACTTCTTGCAAGAAGGCTTTTACTGAACTTTCTGGCTTTTATTGTCTTCTCCTAATAGGTTTTTTTAAAAAAATTTGTTTCATTAAATATTTCCCAAACACATGTAAAATTTTTAAAGAATCATTAAAAAAATTTTTTTGAGTTTCAAACTTTCTTCCCTTCCTCCTGCTCCTTCTCCTTTGTGAAGGCAAGCTTGATATGAATTTGGCATATGAAGTCAGGCAAGACATTTCCATATTACCCACAATGCAAAAGAAAATTCTAAAATATGAAACATTAAAAATAAAGAATGTAAAAAAGTCTTCTTCAATGTGCTCTTGGAGTTCATCTTTTCTCTCTGGAGATGGATAAAATCTTTTCATCTTGAGTCCTTTGAAATTATCTTGTATCAGAGTACCCTAGTCTTTCACAATTACTCACATTTACAATATTGCTGTGTTCAATGATCTCTTGGTTCTGCTCACTTTGCTTAAGTTCAGATAAGGACATCCCCTCAATTTCCTACCCTTTGCCACCACAAAATGGGCTGCTATAAATATTTTTGCACAAATAGATCATTTTCTCTTTTCTTTGATCTCTTTGAGTTACAGAACTGGTAGTGGCATTACTGAGTCTAAGGGTGTGTGAAGTTTTATAGCCCTTTGGGCACAGTTTCAAAGCATTCTTTAGAATAGTTGTACAACTTTGCAATTTCACTAACAGTTAAATAGGGTCTATTTTTCTACATCTCCAGCATTTGTCATTTTCCTTTTTGGCCATGTTAGCGAGTCTGATAGGTATGAGGTAGTATCTTAGAATTGTTTTAATTTGTGTTTGCAAGCACTGATTTAGAGCATTGTTTTCATAACACTTGATAACTTTGATTTCTTTTGAAAATTACATTTTATAGCTTTGAACATTCATCAATTGGGGAATGACTGTTATTTTTACAAATTTGGCTCTGTTCACTGTATAGTTGAGAAATCAGGTTTTTATCAGAGAAATTTACTTTAATCCCCCCTAATTTCCTCTTTTCTTTTTAATTTCAGCTGTATTAATTTTGTTTGTGCAATAGCCTTTTAATTTCATGTTATCAAAATCAATGTTTTTATTTTCTGTAATCCTTCCTATCTCTGGTTTGGTCATACAACCTTCCCTTCCCCATAGTTCTCACAGGTACTTTTTTATGTTACTCTAATTTACTTATTATATATTTCTTTGTTTAAATTATGCATACATTTTGATTTTGTTATATCATGTGAGATGTTGTTCTATGCCTAGTTTTTGCCAAATAGCTTTCCAGTTTCCTCCGTAATTTTTGTGAAATATTGAATTCTTACCTTAAAAGCTTAGATCTTTGATTTTTATCAAATACTACATTAAAATGTTTATTTATTACTCTGTGTTGTGTACCCCAGTGATCCATCACTCTATTTCTTATTCATTAGCAGGTTGTTTTGATGCTTATCACCTTGTAATATCATTTGAAATCTGGAACTGATAATTCATCTTCTTTATTTTTCGTTTCATTGATTCCCAGAATATCATCTGGACCTTTCGTTCTTCCAGATGAATTTTGTTATTATTTTGTAACTCTATAAAAATAATTCTTTAGCTGGTTGATATTGTACTGAATAAATGCCTTAATTTAGATAGAATTATAATTTTATTATATTAGCTCAGCCTATTCATGAGCAATTAATATTTCTCCATTTATTTCAACCAGTCTTTATTTGTGTGAAATGTTTTATAAATGTATACCTATAATCCCTGGGTTGATTTGACAAGTTAGTTCCCAAGAATTTTATATGATAGTCACTTATTTTAAATGTATTTTTTTCTTTTTATCTTTTGCTGCTGACTTTTGTTGGTAATATATAAAAATACCAATGATTTATGTGAATTTATTTTATATTCTGCAACTTTGCTGAAGTTGTTCATTGTTTCAATGAATTTTTTTACTCTAGGATTCTCTAGGTAAACTATCATATCATCTACAAAGAGTGATAACTTTGTTTTCTCAGTGAATGCCTATTTTTATTCCTCCTATTTCTGATGTGTTCTGAAGGGTACTGTCTTAAGCTTCAGGCTTTCTCACACTGCTGTTTTCAGGGCTAGTTCTGGGGGGTTGTAAATTTTCAGAGCTTCCAAGGTGATGTGATCTGGGAAGACATGTGGTTACTGCTCTTCTGATCTGTTTTGTAGTTCTTAACCAGAAATCTCTGGTCCCTTGAGAATAGAATGCAAGTTATACTGCTTCTTAGGGCCCCTGTTTCTTTGGGATGGAAAGTGATTGGTTGTAGTCTTTTCTACTGAAAGAGGACCACAATGACATTAGTATATCAGGGCCAGTATATAGTATATTCAACTGTAGCTGATCAGACCATTATGAACTTAGAAGATTCTACCACAGGTCAGGCACAAATAATCCATATGAACATTTGAGATTGAGATGTCTCTATATTTGTTGATCTCATGTTTCTTTTGAGCTATTGCAATTCTGCTTTGCTCATAGGGCACAATGTCTTCTTTGATGTAGGCATGTTTTGCAGGATAGTCCTATTCAGCATCTTCCATTTCTCACAGTTGTTACTAATGTTCTTATAGAAACCTTGAGAGTGTCCTTGTATCATTTCTTTTAACTTTGATATGACCACTTGCTTTGTATGAGTTTTCTGTAAAATAGTCTTTTAGACAAATGTGTCTTTGGTATTTGAGCAACATGGCCAGACAATTGGAGTTATGCTTTCTGTAGTAGAGTATGAACACTTGGCAATTCAGCTTAATAAAGGATCTCAGTGTCTAGTACTTTATTTTGCAGGTGGTCTTCAGAATCTTCCTAAGACAATTTAAATGGAAGCAATTCTGTTTCATCATGTGACATTGGTAGACTCTTCACAGGCATACAACAATAAGGTCAGCACAATGGCTCTGTAGACCTTCAGTTTGGTCAGCAGTCTAATACCTTTTCTTTTCCATACTTTTCTTTAGGGCCTCCCCAAAATAAAAAAGTTAAGGTTCTTTCCCAAGATAAAGATGTGATTTTTACTTTTGTTCTGTTGAGAAAGGTTTCTTCTTTGAATGATCCTTATAAACAACCACTTCTCAGGAACCCTGAGACCAATCAAAGACGTTCCTGTGATTGAATGGGAAGTAAACACCCAAACTTTTTTACTTTTCATTAATTTTATTTCTTTTTACTTTCTATAAGATGTCTCCTGGTTTTGCTTTTGCAAAGTTATATTGGTAAAGAAATAGATTTGGCAAGAGCTTCAAAGCTGAAGATATGGAAAAGGTATACTGAACTTACTGAATTTCCAAGCAGAATTCTAAATAATATCATTCCACTAATCTATCATATTTCCTTTAGAAAAGATCAGCTTGGAAAACTTGAGGCTGATTGTGATTAATTTTGTCCTTGAACACTAACGTTGTAAAGGATAAATGTAGGCATAAGAGAATACATAAAGATAATATATAAAATATAATATATGATATAATAGTTAGATAATAGTTCTAAAGGGCATGACAAAGAACACTTGATATGATTTTTCAAAACCTTTCTGCATAGGATGGGTGTAGAGAGGAGTAATTAATTGTAATGCCAGTCACATTTTTTAATGTGACCTCCTAGATCGCTGGTTTCACTTTATAAAGGATTACATGGGATTTCAGATGCTTAAATCCATTTATCTACTTTATTTTCTCACGGTCCCTCTTGCCAAAATTCTTTTAAGGGTTATTCTTCCTGTAATAGTTACATGCCCTATATCTCTCTTCCCATTGTTTCAATTAAGGAACATCAGCTGTGTTTCCCATTGTGAGTGGGAAAAGGAAGAATCTATTTGTTCTGTTCAGCCACATGTCTTTAATCCTGACAAATCATTTGGTATATTCATGAAAAAGAGGAAGAGAGACTTTTATCTATGTATGCTATTTTCTTACCCATGAAATGTGTACTGTGGACATATACAGCATAGTGTTTTTAGAAACAAACTTTTTGAGACAAAAAAAAAATCTTTTTTGGTTAATGATGTAAGCAACTGATGGACTAGAGTAGAGATGTGTTGAAGAGGGAGACAGTGCTGGTGATTAAGCCACTAGCCTCTTGTTTTGAGACTCTTAAAAGGCCAGAAGGGTCACTTTATCCAAAGAATCCTTTCTGATGCTCAATAATAGGCAGATACTACCAGATACACTTGGGGCAGGGGTGAGCATCCTTAGAAAGTTGGAGGATTGAATGAGCCCTTTTTTTCTTCCACCCAATTTAAACTTAAGAAAAAAAGATGAATTACACATGTTGCTCTTATCCTCCAGGCTCCCTAAGAAAAAGGGACCCTATCAATTAGATATTCCACTTAGTATTCATCCCACTATGGTGGCTTAATTTGTCTTGGTTATTATAATTATGCCAGTAGTAGAGGGACTTTTTCATTGTAACAACTTTGCTAAACTTAAAAAAATTGTATTGATTTTTTTTATGCCAAATGCCATTTTACAATGTCATTCTAAAGGGGAAAAAATTCCTGAATTCCCACCACTCCTCCTTCCCCCACCAATGAAAATGGTGACTTCATCTGGCAGTGTAGGTCACATCTTTGGCTATATTCTACTACTTGTAACAAAAGGAACTCTGTTTCATTATCAGTTTCCTGGGGTACGACTAGACATTGCATACAATGAAAATTTTGATGTCTTCATTTTGTTTTTGTTTTAATTTACATTATTGGAGTCATTGTATCTAAAAAGCAACCCAGGGTACTAAGACCATTGCTTTTCCCTTCTCAGTAGTAGTAATATTGAGCATTGTTCATCAAGTACTCATGCCCACCTGCTATACACATTGCTATAGGTGATCTGGGTTAATTGCCAAACTCTCTCCAGCTCTTATTAGCTGGCTGCTTTTCTCCTCAGTGCTGCACCTTTGTAAGTAGAACTGGCCTTCTCACTGATCTGGACCTTCTGATGAGTGGATTTCTCAAGCCTTTGATTTTAGATCAGCTATCAGCCTCCTAAGAAAACTTTATTCCTTTGTGGCATCATTGCCTCCTTTTGAGGGAGTCTCATGTGTCTCATTTAATTTGAAGACTTATTACATGCAACTTTATAAGAATATTAGAAACACTGCACAATAGCAATAATGTTCAATTAATGGATGACAACTGGGTTTTTTGCAAGTCTCAAGTTTGCTCTTGCCCCCTGAGAACTCACTCCCAGAGAAATCCCAGACTCATTTTGGACTGAACAGTAGACTTTGAAGTGTTTGATGACCCCAGTTTGGGGTGGGACTTGTGGATATAGTCAAATATTAAATACCTTTTTTTTTGTCTTAGTAGCTTCTCCCATTGTATTAAAGTCCTCTCCCTGGTAGCCTGGCCCTTGGCTTGATCTTTCCTTTTGTGTAGACCACTCCCTGATACCACAGCTGCTGGCTGCAGTCTCTTTTCCAAGCCTACTTGCAACCTATCAATGTAGGTTTGCTGCACCCAATTCCCCAAAAGACCCCCAGGTTCTTTGGAGAATCATTTCTCTTGGTGATCCTCCCAGAGATACTGTTCTGAGAGCCCCAGGGTTCCAACTCTATGTAGTATCTTGGCACTTGGCTCTGTGATAGTGGCCAATTATGGGACCTATCTCTTTCCTGATTAAAGAATTGTTTTTTGCTGACTACTTTAATAGTTTTGTGCTATTTACAAGTTAACAGGGATCTTTATTCATTTTCTGGTTTTGCTTCATTTACATGTGTGTACATGACTTTAGGAAAAGGAAATTCATTTATGTTCTCTGGCCCTTAGTTTCCTACTATATAAAATACAAGAATTGGACTAAATGATCTGAGTTCCCTTCCAGCTTTAAGTCTGTGATCTCATGGCTCTAATGTCTTTAACCTTTTGGAGCCTCAGTTTCCACATCTGTCAAATGAGGGGGTTGGAATAAATGGCCTTATTCCATTTTGTCTTTAAATCCATTATTATATTATCTATTCCCACCATTCATTGCTTGCATGATGGGAAAACTTTATGGTTAAATGGACAAAGTGTAAAACTAGAAAGTCAAAAGAAATAAGCACCATACATCACTTTCTTCATTTCTTGTCTTTGAACAAATCATTTACCTCCTTGGGATCTTTAGTTTCTATTCAGTCAAATCAAATTATTAGTACGGAATCTAAGAATGCATAAAATACCCAAAATCTGGCTGGAGTTTGTTTTTCCATTTTAAGTTTTTATACACAAATATTAAGGGACTATTGTTATTTTTAAATAGGAAGAAACATTTTGGTTTGCTGACATTTGATCAGCAGTGACAATATACAATAAATACATAATTTTGATAGACTTTTCATACTTCAATCCATCTTTTGAGGTGAGAGCACTGAGATAATAAACCCTATATTTTAGAGCTCTGGGATGCTATAACTCTTCACTTCTAGATTTTGCATGGGATAAAAAGAAGACATAATTTTGAGTAAGGCTAGATATGGTACATTGGGAAAGATTAATGGGTTGAAAGCCTGAGGATCTGAGTTCAAATTATGACTTTTCTGTTTACAGTCCTTGTGAACACAGTCCCTTATCCTTTGTGGTTTCACTTTGGCTATGTACCTCAGAGATCTCTTCCAGCTCTAAATAGATGAAATTTAAATCACCCTTCTTTATGAAACTCTCACAGTGGTATTCAAGAGATAATATGTCAGGATATTGGGACAATATTTTCTTGGCTGGAGATGAGTAAACATATCTCTGCCCCAAACTGAAATCCTCATTGATTTATTTTGATTTTCAGCATCTTCAGATTTTCTCTACTTGTGTTCCTTTCTGTGGGCTAGTTTGAGGAGGGAAAAGAACTCAAGGTTATATGATGCTTTGATTTACTGAAGTTTGGCAGGGGAATAATTGCAAAAGCATGGTTTATTCTAAGTTTGTACTCTCTGGCAAAGAATGAGAGGAGGAGTAAAGCAAAGCCCAGAGATTCACAGAATTTAAAAGTTTATATGACAGAAAATGCTTTATTTGTTTCCATGCAATGAGGAAAAGAAGAAGAAAGGGAATTAGTAGATAAGGAAACACAACTTTCCTATTGCTGCCTAATAGTATCATCAATCTCATTTCTATCCAGCCTTCAAGGGATCACAATAATATTTTTGTCAGCATTTCTATATTTTACAGAGGATGAAACTGAGTCTCAGAGACATGAAACAATAAATGAAACCCAGAACATGTGGAACAGGATGTCCAAGTCCAAAAATCAGAATATGGATCATGTATACTTCCTCTGAACTATAGATGCCTTGCTAATCAATCAACAAGTTTAAAGTTACTGTAACTTTTAAAAGGCACCATAAAAAAATCCCCACTATTTGCTAGCTTGTATCACAGTGCATTTAAAGATACATAATTATTGCTAGTATACAAAAAATTTTTTTCTTAATTGATGGGGAAAAGGTTTCCTCTTTATACAAACTTGCCCACAGAAGAAAATGTTATCATAGGTTAGATTTTTCTAGACCTTGATTCAGGTGTTTCCAAAATATACTTAACCTCCTTTGTTTCATAGGTTGGAAATATTCTTCTAGTGATCTTTGTGAGACATGGGGTACCACAAACTAAAGAATTTAAGTTACAAGTCACCCCAAATATCTTAAAGATGCCCATAGTGGGCAGGACCAAGTTGATACTTGTTATGAAACAGGACTTATATTTGATTAACTCAGTAAAGTATTCATTAGAGAAAATGTATAAACATAAAAAAATGAGCCGGTGAGAAAGAGGTGCAAGAACTGAGATAAAAGTGAGAAAAAGGTATAAGTAGTCAGCCCACAGAGTTCATTGGTCTGTGCAATTTAACAAAATCTAGGAGAAGCCCCACTCCCCCTCCCCAGCATGATGGGTAAGATCATATTTTCTCTTTTTGGATTAGATGCTGATCTCATATGATTAGATCCAACCTTCAAACCAAGTAACCTGTCACTATGTTCCTGTGTCTCAGTAATCTTGCTGTTTGGCACATACTGTAAGGATATTAAAAACAGAAATAATACTAGTAATAAGAGATATATCTAAATTCCAGGCTTAAGTTCTTATATAAGCTTTCCTTTTGCTGCATCCTTCTGCTAGGATCCAAAGGTTAGTGTCTTTTTAGATTTCATAGCTGGGATGTGTCTCCATTATATATCTGAAATTTCTGTAATTCTCAGATAACTAACTTTCTGTTTCCATCTTAAGGCAATTTTTTTTTTTGCTACCACTTTCAGTGGACCCTACTATCATCACCAGTAGATTCTGTGACTAACTCTGGTTTCTGAGGGCAGCTAAATGGTTCTTCCAAATCTTTCAAAGATCAAATAATCATAACCAGACAAATTCCATCCCCACATACTCATTTTTTTCTAAAATAAGGAAAGACTAAACAGAAAAGAACCAGAGTTGACACTCATGGACTCATGGGGATAGGGCAAAGGAACATAGTTTACCAATACCACACAAGTAGGGCACAGTGGTTTTCTGCTCCTTTATAGTAAGGAAGAAAATTATTAGAATGGATGAAGAGAGGAGAATTTATTTATCCTTTTTGTTTATGAGAATTCAGTTCAGTATCGGTGCCTTCTAAGTCACTGGCTTTTCCACCTCTACATCCAGAGTCCTCTATATCAGCATTGGGGAACCTTTTCCTGAGTTTGAGTGCTCAGAGGGCAGATTCAAACTGTCTGTGAGTCCCCACATTACCAGAGAGAGCAGAGGGAGGAAGTGGTCCCTTTGGGAGGCTGGACAGCGGAGTGGGGCATGTAAAAATGTACTTGGGAACTGGGAAGAGGTGAATCAGAGCAACTGCCCAAGTGCTGGCTCAGCACATGTGCCACATCTTCTCCAACATTGCTCTATATGATTATAATGGCCCAAAGAACTCCCATTGAGTTCCTATATGTAAGGAATTAAATTAAGGGTTTGATTAAATATGTGAGAATTCTAAAATAATATGGTGGTTGCCAATTTAAAATATAGCTCAAGTCAAAATGACTTTTAATAGCTTTTATTTACAAAGAGGTAGAAAGAGTAGAAAAAAATGCAAAAAGAGAGTAGAGAAGATGTCTAACCTATCACACTAAATATTGCTCTGGTGCTCGGCTCAACCTGGTAGGATTTTTGGCTTGTTAATTCTCTACTGAAAGGTTAACCCAGCCTCCTCCAAAAGGGGAAGGCCTCTCTGGAACTAATCTCTCCATAAGCCAGGAAAAGAAGGCCAGCTACTCACTCACCCAAGATAAACAGTCCAAGAGTCAAGGTCCCAAGTCAAAGCTGAGGTCCAAGTCCAAAGTCACCTCCAAGAGGCAGGTCAACAGCCAAAGCTCCAAGCTCAAGGTTCAAGTCCAAGCCCACCAGCCAAAGAATTTCAGGACTTTTTATAGTCTTTTCCTGTCCCTTCCCCTCTTAATAGGGGCCAATCACAGCTTCCAAATTGCCTAGCACCATCCCCTGGACAGTATCTGTGGGATCCACCCACCTCTTATCCTCTGAAGATTTCAATTCTTATTAAAGAAATCACAAGTTTCTGACTGATTGGGTTAAAAGGGTGGAGCTCTCCAAGTGAATTCTCTTACTTGATAACAAAGGGCTAAGTAGGGGTTAAGTAGGAGTTTCTTAGATTGATTAACTCAAAATGGATAAAAAGAATAAATATGATCACAATTTCAAGACTGGGACTTCATTGGAAAATTCATTCATCACACTGGTATGAATTATTGCAAAAGAGAAGTAATTGGAACTAGAAGTTCTGCCCAATGGCTATAATAACAGAAATGAAAAGAACATACCTGAATGCTAAGAAGTCATAAGGATTAATATTTGCTCAAGAGAAGAGGAAATATAATTCCCTCCTTTTCTTGGAGATATGCAAGATAATAGGTACAAAATGCTGCATACACCACCAGATAAAATTTTTGTTTCAGTGTTTAGGTTGATTTTACTTAACAGATTTTCTTTGAAATGAGGGAAGGTTTGCTGGTGTTAAAATGAGGTAGGGGAGATAAATTCAGAAATGACAGTAGTATGAATGTAGCAGATGATTCTTCAGCATGGTGACATTCTAAAAATTCTCATAGAGAGAAATGGAATTTATTATATACCACTGGAAGTGACACTGCTCTCATCCTTTCTAAGACAAAGAGAAGAGAGTCAAGTTGTATGGTGCCAAGATCGCATTGGGTCAGCAAGTCTTTCTGGATAGTATAAAGGTTGGACAAGTGAACACCAGTTTATAATATTCTATGCCTTTTCTTTTGTTTCATTTCCATTAAGATTTGCCATTACTGTTTACCATGTGGCTTAGTGGCCACCATTCTGAAGATTCTGACTTTTCAGTTACGATGCAGGAGTTTATTGTGATCTTTGTTGCCATTGGGACCAGACTTTCTCATTGCCATGGGGATGAATATTACGCTGCCATCCTATCAAGTGTCTAAGAGCCCTGCACAGCAGAGGTCATTCAGATTTTTTCAGTCTTCAAATTGGCAGCTCCTGTATATTTTGCTGGGTTAATGAGCTGAAGGAGAAAGATTCCTTTTTTTTTTTTTGAAAAAAATCACTACTCTTTGGGGGCAGCTATGGCTCAGTGGATTGAGAGCCAGGCCCAGAGACAGGAGGTCCTAGGTTCAAATCTGGCTTCAGTCACTTCCTAGCTGTGTTCTGGGCAAATCACTTAACCCCCATTCCGTAGCCCTTACCACTCTTCTGTCTTGTAATCCAAAACCGAATATTGATTCTAAGACAGAAGGTAAGGGTTTTAAAGGGAAAAAAATCACTACTCTTCTGATCTCTTCTGGTATTTTCCATGATCCTAGACCTGGATTTCATATAGACACTTCCTTTGCCTATTCTTTTCCGACAATTTGAAGACACGTGTTTCAGGAATTTCTCTACCCATGCCTAAAGAATAATGTGAGTGGGAGGAGGTATTTTTTTTTAATATAGCTAGAAGCAAATGACTCTAGAAGAGTGTTTGACTCCCCCTTCCCTTCATTTATCACTACATGGACACAATAAGTTATATATATTAGATGAGTTTGATGGACGACTGAAACCAGACGGAGAGTGAAGACTGTAGCGTCATAGTCTTTTTTAATCTGTCTGTCTATCTATCTATCTATCTATCTATCTATCTATCTATCTATCTATCTATCTATCTATCTATCTATTGATATTATACGTGTATTGTTTTCATTGCTTTAGTGTTTAATAGCCTAGGCCAGTGATGGGCAAACTACAGCCTGCAGGCCAGATGCTGGCCCCCTGAAATGTTCTATCCAGCTCTGCGAAATTCTGACAAATACAATGAGTAGGATACAATACAATGAAACTTCGAAAGAGTTGCCTTAGAAACAGACTGGCAGATGAGCATTTCCTTTCCTTTGGTCCACTCTTTAAAAAGTTTGCCCATCACTGGCCTAGGCAATTGTAAACTGAACATCATGTGGTGGCCAGCAGAGACACTAAATCCTTAAAAAAATTGTACCAAGAAAGCATTAGACTGAACCTAGATAAATGTGTCAAAGAAGGCACTACATGAGGGGCATTACAGACCTTACATTTCCTCCCTGGATAAATAATATAGTGATGTTCTCCTTTTTGATAGGCTTAAAATTGCACCTAAGCAGATTTGTACTAATGCCTCCATGGGCCTCAAATGTCACATGTAAGGCACTCAGATATCATAAAAAGAAGAAAAAAAGACCCCTTCAATTAAAAAAAAAAACTATGAAGGGAAATCTCAATAAAAGATGGAACTTAAGGTTACTAACTAGATATAGAAAGCCTTTTGTTCCCTTATCTTCTGCATGGAGGACTGATAACCATTATGGAAACATCTACTTTGAAATTGCATCTCCCCCTCCCCCATTAAATATCCAGGCATTGACAGCAGAAGATATCAGTGTGAGATATGTATGTATGTATATATATATATATATATGCTCCCTGATCATCTGTTTCTTTTTCAATGCCAGAAAGGCAGTTTGTGGGAGATTTAAATTGCAGTTCTCTACTTAAGAAAACAGATTACGTGAAGTTGGACTGGAAGATATGCATATCCTTTGAAAAATAATACTCTGGACATTTTTTTAAAAGAGAAAGCTGTGGGAGAAAATGAGTGTAGTATTGGTATCTACAGCTGCTGCTCTTTTATATATGCAGGGTATGTAAAAATTAGAAAAGAAACAGAGGGAAAAGATCAGAAGGACATGTGTGGATTTTGTTATGTGAGCCTGAAGCCAGATTAGCTACAGATCATTGTCCAAGAGAAATATTGAAAGAAATTTTACATATGAAATGTAGGAAAGATGCTTTTTTTTAAAAAAAAAGATGGTATTATAAGGCTTAATGAATCTTTTCAAGTGAAATGGAAGGAACACTAAATTGGGATTGACCACTACAAGGCTTCTTAAGGGTGGAGGTAGTTAAATGGAGTTTGATCACATTTGAAGGCAGCAGAAGATAGAGACTGAAATTTGGAAGAGACAAGGATAAATAATAAAATACATGGTGGAGACAGGAGAAGAGGGGATCAAGGATAGAGGTAGAGAAGTTAGCTTTTGCAAGGTTTCTTCTCTCTCACTCCTTCCATCATGGAGACCTGGCTCATCTCAGAAGTCACTGTACTGTAGCTACCCTCTTCTGGATTCACTCCTTTTATGCCCCTTGACAAATTGGTTCAAGAAGAAGAGTAATCCTACTCCTTGCTCTTCACACTTCCAGATCCTGTCCCTTACACCACCATTTTGCATTTTTTCCTCATTCAAGATTCATTAACTAGATAAAAATTACCAACTAGATCTAGGGGCAATTCTCTAACAGCTCCTAGATCATTCTCTATCTTTTGTCAAGGAGTTCAGAACCCGGATCACAGTTTTCCTCTCTACCTTAACCCTAGTTTTTATATTGGAATGGCAGTTTCCATACTGATGTATGATCAAAAACCCTTGCTTCCCAGTTTATCCAAGCCTCTTTCATTACCATGATTCTCATGGCCACTCCTCCCTAGCCACAGAAGGGATAATCATACCATATATTTTTAAAACTACCAAGAAGTGTTCCTTTTTCTCATCATTATACCTTTCCTTTCTGTCCTCCCTGGGTTTTCATGGAGATGCTGCCTCCACCATGTTCTTATTCTTCCTAACACCCACCCCCCAAATTGATGACATAGGAGTAACAGGAAGACAAGGGGCAAACTAAAGGAAGAGATCAAGAAGGATCATTGAAACTATCTACCACTCTAAGCAGAAGATGGAAATTTGAGTAACTTTTTTTTCATTTTCTTTAAGCCCTTACCTTTCATCTTAGAATCAATACTAGTTATTGGTTCTAAGGCAGAAGATCAGTAAGGGCTAGGCAATGGGGGTTAAGTGACTTGCCCAGGGTCACACAGTTAGGAAGTATGTGAGGCCAATTTTGAACCTATGACCTCTTGTCTCTGGACTTGGCTCTCAATCCACTGAGCCACCCAGCTGCCCCCTGGAGCCACTTAAAGAGGTAAAACCTACCTCTTTAAGGACTAAAGAAAGTATCAAGAAAAGGTCTGTTCTTTTCCCACTTCTCCTCTCAATACCTGTCACTTAACAAACCTTGAAACACACCTTTTTACTTCTTTATCCAAATGTTTCAAGTAATGTTAATTTTGATCCAAGTATAAAGAGGTCAGAGATGGCTGGAGATTACTATACATTTTAATTAAGGCAAAGAGCCAGCCTACCAAGTGTTAGGCATTTTCTTTTCTGAGATCTCTTGAATAATTTTTTATTGTAGTTCTAAATTTCTATATTATAAACTCCATGAAACAGCAGAGGAAATAACTATGAGAACCTAAAAGGTCATTATGTTACTCCTAAAGTAAAAAGAATAAATTGTTTTAATTGGAGGTGGTTGATTATGTATCCAGAGAAACTGGGAAGTGAGAAAAGGGTAGAGAGAAGAACTATTGCTGGTCATCTGAATGGTCTTAAATGCCCTTTCTCCTGCTCTCTGCAGCAACACTTTATTCACCAATGTGTCGCAGAAATTTGCCCACCGCCTCAGTTTAAATAATTTAGATAAGTAAAGTCAAAAGCCAAATTTCTCCAAGTCAAGGTAGGATTTTAGAGTTTATTGGAAGAGGGCCAAGTCCATATAAACCCAGACACTGCATGTCAATTATAGAGTTAGAAGCCAGCAGTTGACAAAGGCTCGGCAGCAGAGATATTTCCAAACAAGGATGATGATTTTATCACAAGATGCAGCATCAGCTGGACTCTTTTGGAAACTGTTACCCAACTACAAAGCTGATTGGCTATTTTATTTTATTTTATTTTTTTTAACCCTTACCTTCCATCTTGGAGTCAATACTGTGTATTGGCTCCAAGGCAGAAGAGGGGTAAGGGCTAGGCAATGGGGGTCAAGTGACTTGCCCAGGGTCACACAGCTGGGAAGTGTCTGAGGCCAGATTTGAACCTAGGACCTCCTGTCTCTAGGCCTGGCTCTCTAAGGGAAACCCATATTAGTGTTAAGGTCAAATCACAAGATAATACCCTTATTAAGAAATACTGATGACCATTATCTCAGGGCTCATCTGATCTATTGGGTGGATGATTATTTCCAAATAGGAAAGGGTGAGCATTCTTGCACCATATCAGGACATGATGCAGCATTACGGGACCTGAAACTCATATGGTCAGCATCTTATGATGGAAGGGAAATAAGACTTAGGAAGGGGTTGGAAACTCCCTTAGAAGCAGTTTTATGCTTTAGTTAGAGATCCTTATAAAATCATGAATTCTACGAATTGTAATTACGATTATAATGGAATTATACTAATCACTTTAGAATCACAGTATTGATTAGATTTAAACTTATCACTATACTTTAGAATTACAGTACTGATTAAGTTTAAATTTATCACTATATCACTTAAATCAAATCAAGTATAAGGGGATAGGGGTCTTTCTTCCTGACAAATGTTATACTTTTCTAGGTACATGTTATTTTCTTGCTGGGAGAATGTAATCTTCTCTAGAGAAAAGACTGGTTCATATTTGTCATTGAATGCCTGGAACCTAGAATAATACCCAATTTCTAGTAAGCATGTAATAAGTTTGAACTAAGCTGATTTAACCCAGTAGGTCTTGCTTTTAGTTGTGGTTCTGACATGACCTGTGAGAACTTGGACAAGTACCTTCCTCTGAGTTTTACCTTCCTCCTTGGGAAAATAGGAGTTTTGGGAAAAAATTATCTCTGAGTTTCCTTTCAGTTCTCAAATTTGATGATGTCTACTATTTTTCAGGATTGTTCTTATCCTTGATTTACCTTCTTCACATATCCATCTGGCAAAACCTTTTTTCATCATTTCTGTAATGTGATTGTCTTGCCAATACAATCCAAGTTAATGAAATTGCCAGTGAAAGGCTCAGTGTGCTCCATTCTGATGATGAGAAAAGTTACCCAAGAAAATTCTCATATTATTAGGGTGCCCTGAGGACAGCACAGGAAGGAACAATATTAACTCTGGTGCAACAACAATGTGTCATTCATAAAAGATGGATATTCCATTATTAAATGTCTGTATTATATATAAAAGATACAAGGCAACTTTATTAGTACAAAAGTTGAACTATATCAACTATCAGTTTCTCTCAGACTGTCCTCAACTCCAAAAGGAAAGACATTTGTTGTTGTTGTTACAAGGGATTCAACAATTACAAATCAAATGAATAGACATTAAATATATGCAGGTTATCAGAAGAGTCAATATGTAACAGGAAACTTTGTTATAGAGAATGTCATAATTTTCTTTAACCAAGACAGTTTAGGCAGGTAAATGGAAATTGTGGAATAGTAGAATGTACACTGACTTTTGAGCGTTCTGTAAGGATTTGTACAAATTACTTATTTCTAAGCAACAGTGTTCTTTGTAAAATAAAATAGTTGGCCTGAATGAAACCTAAGATCCTTTCCAATTCTAAATCAAATAGTCAAAGAAGCAAATTGGTAGTGTGAAATTAAGAAAATGAGGGGTATTGAGGTAGCTCAATGGATAGAGAGCCAGGCCCGGAGATGGGAGGTCCTGGGTTTAAATCTGTTCTCAGACTTCCTAAGTGTGTGACTCTGGGCAAGTCATTTAACCCCAATTGCCTAGTCTTTACTTCTCTTTTGCCTTAGAGCTAATCCTTAGCATTGATTTTAAGACCGAAGGTAAGTTCTTTAAAAAAAAAAAGAAAATACAAGAAGAAAACAGGTAAAAATTTTAGAACAATATTCTAGAATAGACAACATAGTTATAGTCACACAACTGATAAAGGGTAATTGAAAATTCAAGAATTCCTGATATACCAACAGACGCACAGACACAGACACAGACAGACAGACAGACAGACACACACATATATGTGTATATATATATACATATATGTATATGTATATATATGCATGTATTTATTTATTATGAATATTTGACTCTAAGGAGTAAAATGATACTTTAAATGTGCTTCTCCATTAGGGAGTTTCTCATGTACATATTGGGATCATATATGAGATAAACATGACCAATAAGATGATGGACTAGATATTTTCTCCTATCTTAACAATTATTTCAAAATTCTCCAAGATCAGAAGTACATAACTAGGTAAACTAATTCCAGCTTTCTCCATAGGTTAAATCTCCCAGAACTACTTAATGAAGGAACAACTTGATGAAGTGAACATGGAGAAGGCTAATCCCTAATCTCTGACATGCCCAAACATAATGCCTTCCCCTATCAGTAGGGCTGCACAACAAGGCCCCCAAGGCTTATGTTCTGAGTTCCATTGTTGTGGGTGTAATCTTTTTCAGAAAGATCCATAGTCTTGCCTGTCATATAGCATTCTTAGGGGGAAAAGCAACAGAATGCAATTTTACCACCTTTCCATATATTATATGTATACACATATATAGCAGAATTTATGACATGCATTCAGAAATAATTGACAGAACAGAAAAATCTTGAATCTACGGTGATTATTTTTTTTCAGTGAAGTAAAAGAGAGGACAAGTGATTGGGAAAGCAAATTCAGCAAAGTGAATGCCATGGAAGAAGAAAATAAGAAATTAATTAATGGCATCTGGATAACTCAGTGTATTGAGAGCTAGGCCTAGAGATGGGAGGTCCTAGGTTCAAACCTGACCTCAGACATTTCCTAGCTGTGGGACCCTGGGCAAATCACTTAACCCCCATTGCCCACCCTTAACACTCTTCTGCAGTGGAGTGGCTCCAAGCTGGAAAGTAAGGATTAAAAAAAAAATTAACTAAAATGATATGATCTTTATCCTTTCAAAATATATTATTCTCTAAAACTGGATATTTAGAGGTAATGTAAGGATTATTGGTCTTCCAGAACACAAGTCAAAACCTATCATAATGCAAATAATAATAATAAACTACTGGAGTTTCTGAGTATAAAAAGCAAAGGATCAATTTATGTATCTACAGATTGTCATTATGAAAGAAAAAAAAAGGCAACAGCACCAGCAAATGGGCTACAAACTCCAAGACTCAAGGTGGTTAAATTTGGTAATACCAATCACAAATAAGAAATTTACTAAGAAACCAGGAAAAGGTTATAAAGCCTAAAGAAAAGGAAATGGAAATAACATTGTATTATTTTCAATCCACCAGAAGTTGTAGGAAAGAGAGGAATAATGTGTCTCAAAGTGTAAAGGGGGTCAAGATGCAACCAAAGATAACTTGCCCTGAAAATTAGAGGCTAAGCATTAGTTTTAAATGTACATTAAAGAGGCATTTGAAGGATTCCTACTGTGTCCCCAAAAGCCAGATATATACAGATTATTTGCTTTTTAAACATCCCAGATAATAGAAATAAAGGAAAGGTAAATGAAAAACACTTAAGTAAAACACAAGAAAAAAATATATTACCCCACCCCAAAAAAGGAAGAAAAACTTTAAAAAAAGACAAAAAAAACCTTAAAAAAGAAAGACAACTATGGAGTAAACAACAATAACAAAATAACATAAATACATAAAAAAAAAGAAATGGTGGAGAAACAGGCTGAAGTATCATGAATTAAATTTCCCAGCAACTTGTTTATAGGTAAATTCATTTTTTGGGGGGACTAATATGCACAATGGTAAGAGGCACAAAAAGGAGGATGGGGAGCAAGAAGATAGAAGAGAATATTTGATGTATCCAAATCTAGTGAATGATCAACAATGAAGGGAAAAGTAAACTCTTCTAATCTTCTAGAAAGAAGGGGGGCTACAGGAAAATAGCTGAGATAGGCAAGGAAAGGATTGGATTGGGAAAGAAATGGAGGAATTGCATCTCAGTGATGAGGGAACATTCTACTCAAGAATATTCCTATGGAGGGAAGGGTGGAGAAGATATTTTAAAATGGGAAATGGGAAGTTTACCTTGGATATAATACAAAGAGATTTGGTTCTAAGGAGACTACTATGTCTGAGAGAATATTGTGCCTCCAAGGATGGCACACTTTCTCTGGAGGAGAATCAAAATCCCCAGGGGAATTTATATCCAAAAGCAGAGAAGGAGATAGAGAAGAGATTTCATGAATGGGAAAATAATAATCATGGAGATTGCAAGCATTAGTAATTATCTGCTTAATTAGGAACACAGGAAAAATTTTACCATGAGATACTATCTCTGCAAAAATAGATAGTTCTAAGAGAAAGGTGCAATAAAAAATGGGATAAGGGCAAGATCATGAGATATCATAGAAAATTGATTTAGTATCAAAACAAGCATTGAAAAGGCAACTCAACATAAATACCTTAAAAGCTTTAATTTCATAGGGAAAAAAAGAGACTAACTAAGGAAAAACATATATAAAAATTTTGAATAAAAGCTTAGAATAGAGAGAAAGGGAAGAGAACAAATAAAGGATTATGGAGAGAAATACTTTTTAGGGGAAAAAGCATAGAAAAATGAAAAGAAAAAATAAAAGATATTGAAGGGGAGGAAATGAAAGGGACTATACTTATTAACTGAGATGATCGGGGGAGAAAAAGAAAACTAGAAAAGGAAAAATAATAAACCAAATAAAACTTCAAAATGCATGGAAGGAGTTATGCAGGGAGGAGGCTTTAATGATTAGGAGAAGACAGTTTGTGGAATTATCAATGGCTTAAATTATATTAAATGAAAATAGCTAAAAAGACAGTTCTTTCACTATGGAGCAAGAATAACAAAAATATTAATTCAGAAATAAAAATATTAACAAGTATAGATGAAGAAATCAATTTATAATCACATGAAAAAATGCTCAAAATAACTATTGATTAGAGAAATGGAAATTAAAACATGTCTGAGGTACCACTCCACACCTATCAAATTGGCTAATACAAGAGAAAAGAAAAATAATAAATGCTGGAATGGATGTGTGAAAATTAGAACACTAATGCCCTCTTGGTGGGGTTGGGTACTGTTCTAACCATTGTTGATAGTGATTCTATGCATGCTCTTTGATCCAGTAATATTACTACTAGGTCTATATCACAAAGAGGTTTTTAAAAAAGAGAAAGGACCTGTTTGCACAAAAATATTTATAGCAGCTCTTTTTGTGATAGCAATGAATTGGAAACTGAGGAGATGTCCATCAATTGGGGAATAGCTGAACAAGTTGTGCTATATGATTGTATTGGAATACTATTGTACTGTAAGAAATGATAATAAGAATGACTTAAGAAAGACCTGCAAAGGCCTACATGAACTAATGCAAAATGAAGAGAATAGAACCAGGAGATCATTGTATACAGTAACAGCAATATGATGAACAATTGCGAATGACTTAGTTATTCTTGACAATGGAGTGATAAAAAAAAATCCTCAAGGACTCATGATGAAAAATGCCATGTCTCCAAAGAAAAAACTGATGGAGTCTGAATGCAGACTAAGATATACTATATTTCACTTCATTTCTTTACTTATTTTTTTACTACTTTGTTCAAATTCTCTTTCACAAAATGACTATTATGGAAATATGTTTTATACTATTACACATAAAAAATCTATATCATATTGCTTGCTGTCTCAGGGAAGGGAGAGGAGAGAGAGAGGATAAGAATTTGGCTCAAACTTTAAAAAAGGATAAAATTTGTTTTTCATAAAATTGAAGGAAAATAATTAAAAAGAAAAAAAAACAAATGGAGAAAAAACAAACTCCAGGTCTCATAATTTTAAATGTTAATGAATTAGAGTCTAATAAAAAGAAAGAAAGTGATAAGAGTAAGAAAACAAAACCTCACAATGTATTACTAACAAGAAGAGATGTTCACAGACTAAACATGAGTTTCTCGAACAAAATTTATTATGAATCAGATCGATCCAATAAACCATGAGTTGTTTTTTTTTTTTATCATATTCTAAGTCAAAGCAAAACCAAAAACAAATAACATGAAAAAGACTAAACAATGAAATTGCAATTTGCTGAAAGGAACCATAGACAATAATCCAATGTATGTGTTAAATTTACATAATAGAAATATTATAGATTCTAAATTAAAAAAATTAAAATGAACTGAAGTACAAGAAAACTAACAGTAATGCAACAGTAGAGACTTAAATATTCCACTCTTATTTTGGATAAATCTAATAAACAAGAAAAAATATAGAATTCAATTGAATGCTCAAGAAATGAACAAAAAGTTTTCTGATGATCTAAATGGGACGACTAAAAGCCCTTTTAAAATAGATTATGAAAACATACATATTGTTGAAATATATGCATCTCCTAGTACCATATGGAACTTTAAAAAAATTTTTTTATTTTTTTTAACATTTATTAATATTCGTGTTAATCATGGTTATATGATTCATGCTCCTACTTTCCCCTTCACCCCCCGCATCCCCCCTCCCATAGCC